>NW_020439682.1:1224261-1271111 GCF_000699045.2 Agrilus planipennis
TTAATATAAATATATTTGAAAATTTGGTTGGTTTTTATTGTGCTTTAAATCATTACGTCGAGGTACAATCAAAAAGCTCAAATCAATAAATTATATAGATACATATATGTCTACAGTTTGGTAAACATTTACAAGAAATTCTGTTTCGAAATCTGATAAAAAAGTCACGCTAGCTCTAGAGGGAAACATGAAAAAAAGAAGAACTCTGTATTTCTTTGTTATCGTGTCATTGTTATCGCTAACACCCAGTTTCCTGTGTAAAACGAAAGCAGCAGTGTAACATTTCTAACAATATGTCACGAGGTAAAAGGACTAAAGCTGTTTTGATGGTGATGGCAGGCATTCTACCGAAATATTTTTCGCTATTGTCAAGGAATATGTTGAAACAAGTGGGGAAAACGACAGAAATCGATTATCAGACGACATGTAAAAGCATATGGACTTATAAACGTTACTTTTGGGAATTATTTCTGCTGCTAGTTGAACCCGTCCAAATCTGCATGGGTGAATGGCGTTGTTGACGATGTATAGTCCTTTATATATGTCAATCAGGTCTTAACCAAATCTCACAGCCACAGCCTCTACCATCTTTTCTAATGAACATGATCAAGAAGAATCACTGTTGCCAACCTACTACAGGAAAAAATCCCACGCACAGGTCCAAAAAATCCCATATTTTCTCTAAAAATCCCTCCAACTTATTACTATTATTATTTTTTAATTCGTTAATTTAATCGTTTATAGCTGACAAAATTTTACGTTTACAATTAGAAAAATGAGCGCCCTCATAATATAATATCAGGTCAACAAAATCAAACAAAACCAACCAGAAAATGGCAAATTACAAAAAATCCCGCAAAAATAAAGAAAAATCTCTTTATCCCTCGAGAACGTCAAAAATCCCTCGAATCGGGATAAATCCCTCGAATTGGCAACACTGAGAAGAATGGACATAGGAATAACAACTACGGTGTTTGCTCAATGTACGGCGCAAGCCGTAATATAAGCGTTACCACATTGTGACGTTTCTATACTGCGCAGTAAAGCATTGCGCAGCGGATTTGTCGCGTAAGCAAGGAAATTTTATTACCGTTTTGTATTTTACAATTAAAAATACCGAAATTGATCTGTGGTCGCTTATCACGCGTTTTGTATCGTTTATTAATAATGATGCTATTCATTTTCCGTTAAATTTTTGTTCCTATATCTAGTCTTCTTGGACACGATCTTAAGATCGAATTACAGGCGACTAGTCAAAACATTGCTGATTTTCAATTAACAAATTCAATTAATTAAACGACAACCTGGATAATAGTCAACTAATTCTACAAAGGACTATTATAATCGAGACAATAATTGCAATAATTTACATTACCTAGAGACAGAGCCATTTACGATATTCAGAATAGCACGATATCAATATAATCACTTCATAACAGACGTACGTGTAGATATATGTAATAAAATATTTGTATCTTTTTTTCCAGGTCCTGATCTTATTTTATCTCCAGTGAGCTTTTCCCCTCAGGATAGTAGTTATTAGCCGATTTTTTATTGCTCTGCAGTGTACTCATAGTATTCATTCCATAAATAAACTGTCTAATTAAACTTTTTTTGTAAATACATAATGCATACAATTAATTTCTTTTAGGTATTGACTAGTAGAGGTATTTTGGTATGTCTTGGGCCGCAAAATGCGTGAGGGACGCACCTTAATGCCTTCATAGACAGTCAGACGGTCAATATGTTTAATGAGAAAAAGAACTCAATTGACATGCCGAGCTTTTTCACTTTACAATCCAACATTGTGGCCCACGAGATTCTAAATTACCTCTAGCAGAGTTGTAGACTTGTAGATTCTAAATAGGATATAAGAAAGCCGAACATGTACAAACAGTACACAATCCCTGTCCAAGGTTTTTGCTTTTTATTATTGTATCTACTCCAGCCCTTGTTTACAGGGTCGTGTGAATCTTGAAAACTTGGTCAAGGAAACCCAATACTAACAACAAAAGCACATAATATGTACTATACTTATTTGTTAAGTACAATACAAACCTAGTACCTCCTTAGTTAATTTTAATATATGTACGTATAATTAATATTTTTAATTCTTATTTTCTTAATATTCAGTAGATTTAAAAGTTCTGTTGCTGTAATGCTCCCATTAAATTTTCTTTTCTTTGTATCGACATTAAATTTTACGAATTGTTAACAGGCGTAGGTAGATATGAAATCAATTTTCCATGTTAACTGGATAAAATTTTGATGAAACATCAACATTGATTACATGCTATTAGTCACTGAAATTAACATGCAAATTTGATTTCATTGAATTTATAAAATTTATTTTTAATACCGTGTTTGTTAAAATTTAATAAACCAAATTAGTAGATAGCAATTGTAATTTTCATTTCAGTAGATTTATTTTCTAAATGAAAATCTAAACGGTGAAAATGCCGGGTACTTTAAAACATAAAATGTGAAAGAGAAACCTAACAAATAAAATAATTCGAAGTGGTCTGTATTCTGTCGAAACTGCCAGATTTCGAACTTTGTGGATCTCATCAGCGCGTCGCAGGCAGCTCCGACAGAACACAGGCCAACTTTTACCTGCTGTCTTAACAGCGCGTTTTAGAAAATACCACAAATGGCGCGGTAAACGCCATCTGTAGTACGATGCTACATTTTAGGATTACGTATGCTCCAACAAGGTCCATTTAAATATATGGATATCTACTTGCTGAAACGAATCCCGGCGTAGCTAACCTCAACGTGATAGGCACGTTACCATAATCGAATAAAATAATTCGAAGTGGTCTGTATTCTGTCGAAACTGCCAGACGCGGATCGCGATTTCGATCTTTTTGGATCTCATCAGCGCGTCGCAGGCAGCTCCGACAGAACACAGACCAACTTTTACCTGCTGTCTTAACAGCGCGTTTTAGAAAATACCACAAATGGCGCGGTAAACGCCATCTGTAGTACGATGCTACATTTTAGGATTACGTATGCTCCAACAAGGTCCATTTAAATATATGGATATCTACTTGCTGAAACGAATCCCGGCGTAGCTAACCTCAACGTGATAGGCACGTTACCATAATCGAATAAAATAATTCGAAGTGGTCTGTATTCTGTCGAAACTGCCAGACGCGGATCGCGATTTCGATCTTTTTGGATCTCATCAGCGCGTCGCAGGCAGCTCCGACAGAACACAGACCAACTTTTACCTGCTGTCTTAACAGCGCGTTTTAGAAAATACCACAAATGGCGCGGTAAACGCCATCTGTAGTACGATGCTACATTTTAGGATTACGTATGCTCCAACAAGGTCCATTTAAATATATGGATATCTACTTGCTGAAACGAATCCCGGCGTAGCTAACCTCAACGTGATAGGCACGTTACCATAATCGAATAAAATAATTCGAAGTGGTCTGTATTCTGTCGAAACTGCCAGACGCGGATCGCGATTTCGATCTTTTTGGATCTCATCAGCGCGTCGCAGGCAGCTCCGACAGAACACAGACCAACTTTTACCTGCTGTCTTAACAGCGCGTTTTAGAAAATACCACAAATGGCGCGGTAAACGCCATCTGTAGTACGATGCTACATTTTAGGATTACGTTTGCTCCAACAAGGTCCATTTAAATATATGGATATCTACTTGCTGAAACGAATCCCGGCGTAGCAAAACTCAACGTGATTGGCACGTTACCATAATCGAATAAAATAATTCGAAGTGGTCTGTATTCTGTATTTCTTTTCTTTTCGCTTCTTGTAATTTAATACTAGGTAGGTACCATAAACTGACAAGGACATTTTGGGTTGCTACGAACAGATGTTTCTATTTTCGATGCTGATATTTCGTTGGCAAACATCCCCTAAATGTAAGTACCAATCTATTTTTTGTCAAGCTAAAATCGTTTCAATGACTTTCCGGTACAAACTTGTTGAGAAAATGAGGTCAATATTATATCCAAAAATAAATTAAATTCATACAAAAGGAGAGCGTCTAAAAGCGGAATTTTTTCGAGTTTACATTTGTTATGTATAAATAGACCAAGTACATACAAACAGTGTTGACATTCACGAACAAGCACGTGTCAATATATTTGTCAAAACATATCAATAAAATGTCAAAATAAAAAATTCCAGTACTATCATAATTCATAGTATTATAATAAATTTAGTTCTTCACATTCGCTCGAAATGTCTTTCGCCATTTTCAGAAACAGTAACAGAGCGTTACTAAAAGCCGTTTGCAATTTGGGTTACAGTTTTAGAAGTGGTCTCCATTCAAGCATAAGAACGAATAACAAGATCTCCAAAAAGCACAAAGTCGATGTTCCCTTTACCGAATTGTACAAACCAACTTCCCTGATCGACACAACGAAACGCATACTGTTTAGGACGTTCGGTTTATTCGCTGGAGTAACAGCAGGAGTATTTTGGTTTGCGAAGAAGAATATCGATTTTCGAAATTATCTGACCGAACGTCATCCAATATTAGGAAGCATAACAAGAAGGCTTTCGTCTGTTTTTCGAACACCGGACGATATAACAAAAACTGACTCCACATTAAATACCACCACTAAACAAACGGCTAAATATACAATAGTTTCTGCTGGCCCCTATGTAACCAAAGGTATAACTTCTGACTCAAAAGCCATGCCAAGGGAGGACGAGGAGACAAAAGTCATACCAGTCAATACTAAGGAGGATAAATATGAAGAAAGAGTTTTTGAGTTTCGCTCATGGATACATTCGTCTATGTAAACCCATCAGGGCTTAACGAACAACTTCTTTTAATATTTATTGCACTTATTTACTTTCAAATATAATAATCATGTACCTATGAGAAATGTTTTTTGAATTTATTGCTACCAAAGGTAATATTGGATGAGTTACAAAGATAGAAGAGTGTAGTTTGTATAAAGAGCGACAGGCAGTTATAGGGCTAGGCATGCATCGTAAAGAAGTAAATATTAGGAAGGGAGTCAGACAGGGATGCACACTATCACCGCTACTTTTTAATCTATACATCGAAGGCGCCATCAACAACTGTAGGGATAGATGATATGCAAGGGAAGAAAAAGTAGGGAAAGGGCGAATATAAAGATAGGAGACGAAAAATTAGAAGAAGTGGCTGATTTTAAATACCTAGGAAGTCAGATAAGTCAGGATGGAAGGAGTAGTAGGGATATAAAGCAGAGGATAGCGCAGGGTCGTGTCGCCTTTAATAAAAAGAAGTCACTTCTATGCTCGCGAACGGTTAATTTAGAAATTCGAAAAAGGTTGTTAAAGGTGTATGTTTGGAGCACGGCGTTGTACGGGTGCGAAACATGGACAGTGGGAGCGGCGGAAAAGAAAAGGTTAGAAGCGTTCGAAATGTGGTGTTATAGGCGGATGATGAGGATATCGTGGGTAGAAAAGGTTAGAAATGAAGAGGTATTGGAAAGAATAGGAGAACAGAGGACTCTATGGAAGTCAATAAAAAATAGGCGAGATAGGTTGGTAGGACACCTTCTTAGGCATGAAGGTCTAGTCAGAGACATATTAGAGGCAGAAACACGAGTTAGGAGGGGTAGAGGTAGATCTAGATTAGATTACTGTTAAGATAGATATAGTTAAGGATGTGGGCTGTTCTAGTTTTAGGGAAATGCGAAGTTTAGCTCAGGATAGGAAAGAGTGGAGGTACGTGTCAAAAAAGTCTTGGGACTGACGACCTTATGATGATGATGAAAGATAATATTGTGATAATGGAACTACAGTGGATTTCTGATATAACGATGACAAAGGCAACACTGTAATTTCGTCGTTATATCCGGAAGTCGTTACAGGCAAAGGTAAAAAGATACAGACACTTAACTTTAATTTTTACCGGTTTTCAATCCTCAAACGGTTTTCGCTTTTTTTTAAACAGTGAATGTGCATCTACTCGAAGGTTATTAAACACAATTGCTACTCAGAATACCACTTTGTAACTGAACCAGTTTAACGTACACGCTTACTGTGGAAGTGTCTTTGACAGCCGGTTCAGGTCACTATATCTGCATGAAGTTACTAGGGATTTGTTACAAACGATTCATTAAAAACAATCGCTACACCAAAACTAGGCGTTACATCAGAAGTCGGTATAACCACTTCAATTTTGTACTAAAGTATGCTTTAAATACAAGAAACTTAGATTTAACGTCGCTGTAGCAAAATGGCCGCTATATCCAAGGCCGTAATAAACGAAATCCACTGCATAGTGTCGAATGTTTCAATGTTTTAGTTTATCTGCAATGAGAAATGTACCTACAGAGCGACAAAGGTGAAAGAATTTCATTATTGAACGACAACAGAAATAATCTGCGGCCGAGCCTTCTGCGAAGAAGCAGCCTTTTGTTACTTTGATAAAGGGGCAAGGGAGCTTTAAGGGTGGAAAGAGCGTTCGCATTTCATGCATTTCTTTCGAACGTCGAGCGGCGCGGCGTTCGGGATTATCGCCATCAAAGAACGGGATGAAAGACGACCATTTTCTTTAGGCTTTTGTATAATTTTCTGCTTTGTTTGATGATATGTTTTTATGTCCGTTGCCTTTTACAGACGCAAAGTTGAATTTACTCTCCTTTCAAATGGGTAATCGCCGGGTTAAAAAATAAATTGCCGAAAGAGTAACCAAAAAGATAATATTCACCATAAAAGAAGCCTCCGACAACACTACGTGTTGTAGAAGAAGGGGGACGTATTTATAGTTGCGGCAATCTAAACCAGTCCACCGAGCGGCATGGCCTAGAGGTCTAGACCATTACTTAGCATTAGGGGGGACGCCGGTTCGATTCCGGGTCCGTCTGCCTTGGTCCAAGTTTTTTTGTGGTTTCCTTGGATCACCTAGACAAATGCTGAGGCAGTAAAATTCCACAGATAATCTTTCACTCTCTTCTGTCTTCATTTCGTCTCATCTTTCTCACACGAACCACCACCCACCCATTCCAATGATTCCTGAAAGCAGGCTGAAGAGGGCCTTCCGTCCTATCTTCCGGCGTAGTCCGGAGGGACTGCCCGCCCACCAACATTACTGGCTGGTGGTAATCAAACACCCAAAAGTTTTTTTTTAAACCAGTCCCAACACCTTATTCGACAACATCCAAATTACACCGCTTCCCACACGCATCAACATCCTACAAACCAAATTCACAAAACGAGCCATCGACAACGAAAATCCCATCACAACAAAAACCCTATCCCATAAACCTCGAAGAATCACAGGAAAACCCAAAAACGAAATTCCCTTCCCCCCTGCCAAACTATTGGCAATCACTGCCGAGGGTTTTAATCGGTAGGTCCGAGGACATCTTCCTCAGGAATCCGACACTATCCAGTCGTACGGATGGCTGGGTGTCTTTTAAAATCTCTCCTCTTCCACGAAAACAAAAAAAAATAAGCCAGTCATTACACACACATAAAAAAAAACTTGGGTTGCGGTCTGCCGTAGGAACTGAGATGAGCAAAGATAGAACATTGATCCACTCAGCCGCTAATATAACATTAAAGGAGGGGATAGACCTATTTTGAGTGTCTTCAATGTCACATAATACCCAACAACTGACCAAGTGCTTCAGTTTGCTCACAACCTGCAAAGGCATCCGAAGTGTATAGGTAGGAGTTTATTTATAGTATACTTGTAAGTATACTTCATTTACTTTCTGTAGCGATGTGCCCCTTCCAATGTCTTGGATGCGCGCTGGCAAAATCGTAAGTAGGGAGAAAAAAGCTCATTATACTCTCGACTCTTATTCATTAAACATACTTTTTCATACAGTACCTGCCAAAAGTTTTGTTCAATCATAAATAGTAGTGCGAGTCGAAAAGAAGCGTTGAAACCTTTAATGTATCTTCAAATATAAATAAACATCTCATTGATATTTTCAGTAGTAAATGGTACCAATAACAGCACATTTGAGCAATGCAATTGTAGTGGATAAAATGGTCAATTTTTCCGTGCAGTACTATACGGATTATACGCTCATCACCGGTTAAGAGAGTTGTCTCCTTCCTTTTCTGGCCTAGTGCTGTTCTTTTCTACTTTGCGCCGGTCAAACTGAAGGTCACATCGCTACAGAAAGTAAACGAAGTATACCTACTAATTTTGAAATTATCCATCCCCTATTTGAACCAGCCTGAGTCGACACTGACTAGTGGGGTGTATTGCCTTTTCTTGTCGGATTATGCAAAAGCTGCTCGCATTTATTATTGGTGTCAGTGAAGAAATGGCTTATTTTGCATTTCTGTAGCGGCAACTGCACTCCATAAATCGCAACGTATGAACAAAATGAAATTCTTTGCGAAACAAGCCTTTCTTGCGCCAACGACATCACAAACATGTTCATGGGAAAGCTAACCTGAACTGCTAAGCAGCCGTTCTAAATCAGTATGACCTGTCCCTTTCAAAAGATTTCGTTCAAGCCAATAGCATATTTTCTAACGAAAACTACTTCGGCACAGAAACAAAAAAAAATTGAAAAATTATTACTTATTACGGTTCTGTGATAATGAGTGTAAAGTTAGAATTTTTTTAGAACAAACTGTAAAATTAATTAAAGATAAAGGAAGATTAGTTAATGTAATGATTTTTAAGTAAGGCAATGTTAATTCGCGCAAAAGATTTTGGAATTCAGAGTGCGAATATTATTTACATTANTATCTATTGTATGAAAATAAATAGGAGTAAAACAAAAATACTTGTATGCAAAGGAAAAAATAGTAGGGAAAGAGAGAATATAAAGATAGGAGACAAAAAATTAGAAAAAGTGGCCAATTTACGATATCTAGGAAGTCAGATAACTCAGGAAGGAAGGAGTGGTAGATATAGAACATAGGATAGAGCAGGGTCGAGTTGACTTCAATAAAAAGAAGTCACTTCTATGCTGGTGAACGGTTAATTTAGAAATTCGAAAAAGATTGTTAAAGGTATTAGAAAGAATAGTTGAACAGAGGACTCTGTGGAAGTCAATAAGGATTAGGCGAGATAGGTTAGTAGGACACCATTTCAGGCATGAAGGTCTAATGAGAGACATATAGGCGAAACAGGAGTTAAGAGGAGTAGGGGTTGAGCTAGGTTAGATTACTGTACGCAGGGTTAAGGATGTGGGATGTTTCAGTTTTAGGTAAATGGGAAAATTAGCTCAGGATAGGTAAGGGTGGAGGTGCTTGTCCGACAAGCCTTAGGATTGACGACTTATGATGATGATTTATTATTTTATCTATCTATGTGTATTGTGCTACTATGTTTTTGCCCCTATTGGCTCCGATTTTCTATTATTATTATCATAAACTAAGGGGGAATGTTTGGAACAAAATATATCTACATATTTTAGTGTGTCATTATTCTTTAATTTTCCATGTAATATTTTTCCGAGTTTTGTTTATTATTACATACGACACCTATACATATGTATGAAATCTGATATTCAATTAAATATTGTATTGGATGCTTTTAATTGTTATCGACACCATTGCCGGTGTGTTTATTGCAATGGGCACCTATTTACAATAGCGAAAGCGTTATGCAGGTGGAAATAGCGAGTTAGTGTTGAAACATAGTGGCACAATGTAATGACTTCAATCACCGCGTATGAAAAATCCAGGGATGGTTTATGAAATGGCCGGGGCTATCTGATGAGTTAGCCGCACCGCCGACGACAAACAGCGGACTCGCTGATAGAAAACACAGTGTCCGGCGCAGGGACCGGCTCGCTCGCTCGCTGGCTGGCTGCACAGCAAGAAAATATTTATTTTATCGTCGTGAACTCTAAAACTCTGGAAAATTTCGCTTCAGCGTTTTCGGCGGTCATAACTCTTTACGACCACATAAATTCCGCCGTAAAAGCCGAGCCTATGGGGGCTGACTCGCACAGGATTAAATAAAATTTAAGGCGTTACATTGCACAACACTGTTCCGATCGTGCTACTGATCATCCGACAATTTATTTTACGGAATCGTCACATAAAAATTGGCCGAACGTGTTACGAATTGTCGATAACATTTACAACGGTTTTTATAGCGAAACACACCTAAAACCGGGTAAGACACTATCTCGAATCAGAAATTAATTTTCCTTTGTATGAGACACGGCCGGCGCTAGCACTCCATACGCAGTATACGCACATTCTGCCTCGAATCTACCAGATGAACTCATAAAACCGTATTCGTCAATAAAATAAGAATCCGACATCACGGGCCGCGCGTAAAGATTGAAACGTCGCTATCTAACTCATAACCGAAAGATAAAAAAAAAAGTCCCATCAACAAACAGCGTCTTTAAAATCAAAATAGAAATCAATTTACGGAAAATTGCAATCAGATTGTATTATCGAAATAAAGTTTAACGATAATCAGTTATAATAAATAATGTAAATTTTGAATAGTCATGTGGCATAATGCCCATTCGATCCCCAGGATTTTACTTTCATTGGAAACCAACAAAAATCAATTGAAGTGGTTAATACCTGCACAAATCGAACTCTGTTTGGGTGCACTAAATATAAACGAAGGAAATTTTAGTCAAACAGCAATTTTTAATAATAAGGAAGTAGAGACATCACCCTCGCTTAGAAACAGGATTACAATTTTAGTATTATTCCTAATGCGTCAAAATTGAAATAAAGACAATGAAGTTTATGATTTGCTAGCAGCGAAACCCGGCATTGCTCGGGTTAAAATACATTTCATGTTTAATGGTATATAAAATATACACAAAATTATTCCCGATAATGACAGACCACCCTGTACCTTTACAAAATTTCTTAATAATAGTAGATCGTACTAGAATATTCTAGAATATTTGAACAAAATCTAGAAAATTCTTGATAATTAATTGTGGGCATTTGGAACTTTCCAAATCATTCCAGACATTTCTAGAACATTCTGGAACATTCCATATCNTTTCTTAATAATAGTAGATCGTACTAGAATATTCTAGAATATTTGAACAAAATCTAGAAAATTCTTGATAATTAATTGTGGGCATTTGGAACTTTCCAAATCATTCCAGACATTTCTAGAACATTCTGGAACATTCCATATCGATTTTAACAGTTGTACACAACTTGGAACTTTCCAGATCATTCCCCATATTTTTAGAACCATTCCATATCGAATTTAACAGTTGTACACAACTTGGAACTTTCCAGATCATTCCACATATTTTTAGAACTATTCCATATCGATTTTAACAACAACTTGGAACTTTCCAGATCATTCCACATTTTTTTAGAACCATTCCATATCGATTTTAACAGTTGCACACAATTTAGAACTTTCTAGATCATTCCAGAAATTTTTAAAACATTCTAGAACATTCTAGATTGATTGTAACAGTTGCACACATTCTGGAGTTTTCTGGATCTAGTGTTGCCCAAACGCAAGAACAAGACGAGACTTAGCCAGTCTTGGTCTTGGTTTTGCGCCAATACACCTGGTCTTGGTTTTGGTCTTGGTCTTGCGCTCCCAGTCTTGGTCTTGGTCTTGGTCTTGCAAAAACGCAAGAACAAGCTTGTTCTTGGTCTTGGTCTTGCAAAAACGCAAGAACAAGACCAAGACTGCAAGACCAAGACTGAATTTGGGCAACACTATCTGGATCATTTCAGAAATTTTTAGAATTTTCCAAAAGGTCTCATAAGTTAGAAAAGGACAGATATATAATTTTTCGCCACCCACCGCGACCAAACTCTCTTATTTTCAGCACGAGACCAAGGAGGTATTTACCACCCCAACGGAAAGTTGATAGGAGTTGGTGGTGATAAAGAAAACCCTGTCTTTACGTACACACATTAACATTTTATGTATATATTTAGATTTAGATTAGGACTACCAGATTCATCAGCAAGACAGATCCCTAATGATTAGTTCCACCGATATTTGAATCACGTCTCAAAAAAGAAATTAGTAAGAGCTTAATTGATCCATTTGGTTCACTAAATACTAACAACAACACTGTATAACGCGAGAGCGTTTGTATTATTTCAATCTATATTACAAAAACAAAATTAGTAGATGTTTAGACAACCTTCCTTATTGTAGTTGTGATTTCATTTTGTGCATATATTGGAGCTCGTTTGACTGAAACGTTTTTGAGACGGAAGTCCATTCTTACAACCACAAAACGGTGAATTTCTCCCATTGGCACAACAATATTGCCTCCAAACACATTCACGGTCTTGGTGTAAGAGCACTTTATATTCAAAGTGAGGTTTCAGAAGATCCTCATTACGAATTCCGTTCAGTGAAAGGCACTTTACTGCATCTCCTTGAAACATTTCTGAAGCTATTCGTCGAGAGGTTGGTTCACTGGCTGATGGTTGCTTGGCGTCTACTTCGTTTATTAATTTATTGCGAGTGGCTACCAGACGATCGGTCAACTGAATCGCTACAATCGTTAGTTCAATTTCATCGATTTGATCAAAATACAACGCAGACAAAACGTTATGAAGATTTCTACTAGATGTTCTTCGCTAATTAAATAATTAAAAGTAGCTACTTTCCTCTTTATAATTACTTTTTAGTGTCCGATCGAAACTGGTTTTTACGACCGAAACCGAAACCGAATTTCGGCAACGGTCTCAGTTTCGGCCTAAACCGAAACCGAAACCGAAACTTCCTTATAAGGATCATGTTTTGAGAGAAAAATAAAGAAAACGTTATTATAATCAGTCAGTTTTATTTTTTTATATTTAAATCACATAGCTTTGCAGTCTTTGACATTTTCACTTATTGATAATCAAATCAAAATCAACATAACAACCCCTCATTTAAGGAAATACTTTAATTGCGCCTTAAAAATACTTAAAATAGGTGAGATGTTTATTTGAGTAAGTATAGTAGACTAGACTCATTTTTCTTTTGAAGATTATTCATGCTTTTTTTATGTAATATTAAACATAAAATTACTGTTGTTATTGTTACCTAATATCACAATAGATATAGGAACTTAATGTTTAAGTAATAAACAAAACAAAATAAATCACTTTTATCTTAATTAAGAACAAATTTACTTCTTCTAAACTTAATTCGTCATGTTGAATGATACTAAACTTCAACAGAAACAAAGATTATGCACCTAGACGCGGCGAAATTTCTACTAATCTACTCGCTTGGATGGAATTTAACGCGCCGAACATGACCGAGCAGAGCGCGAGAACTCCAGAAACGCAGTTTCGGTTTCGGTCGTAGTTTCGGCAGGTTTACCGCCGAAACCGAAACTAAACCGAAACTCGTTTTTTTGCCGAAACTCGACCGAAACCGAAACCGAAACCGAATTTTCGGTCGGACACTATTATTTTGAATTAAAAGCACTCTGCTTTGGACAACGGTGGTTAAACATATTACTGTAGGCGAGTGCCGCACGCGAAGATCGATATAGCAGTCCAAGGTCGTAAAACATACGGTGATATGACACAAACGGAATTAATATAAGCATTTACCATTCAACGGAAGTCAGTCGATTAAAGACATGTTGTGATAGTTCTGTAAATTAAATTACTAATTTGATTATTAGAATGTACCTACTTTTCACTCCTTCTGTTTCCTAACATCATGTTTTTCACCCAAAACGTATCATGTCGTAGCAAATAAATACAGAATTTCCAAGTTTCGAAACGTCGACTGCAGATTGCCTTCAACAACACGTTTTCGCCCAAACAATAATGATGCTAATTTGAAGATGGCAGAATAATTAGTTGTAATTGTAACGCGAACGAATAAGTTCATGTGCATGTAACACTATCAACGCTATTCCGAAACGTTGCGTCGCAGGAAAGACCTTCTACGGCAGTTCACAATCGAAACAACCCAGCCATGGAATCTACAAATTTTCCGCGTTGTAATTTCGAAACGTTTGCTACTTGATGTGTGCGATATTTGCAAGGCCGCCTCTTCTCGCAAGCGCTTATTATGATAGGTACATATGTTATGTTATACGACGCTATTTACAGCTGTAACAACCGAAGCTTCAGTGAAATGGGAGAATAAAACAGAACCGTGCGTACTGAAGGATAATATTCGAGAAATAATGATATTCAATTTGAATTTAGAATTTGAGATTTTGCCAATTGTTGGAATTCCTTCTAGAGGGAAGACAGACGAGGGTCTCGAAAAAAGCTTCCAGACAAAGGATCCCGCTAGATCCTTACCAAAAATAACCCTCTGTCAAACTTTTTGAAACTTTAGATTCTGGTAGTTCTCAACGTGTACAGCAAAAGTCTCAAAGGACACTAAGTTTGAGATATGGTCTCTTAAAGTTGCATTCTTCCGTAAAAAGAGTTGTTTTTATGACTTAACACCCATTAATAAGACTTGATGTACACGTCAAGAACTACGAGACTCCAAAGTTTTATAAAGAACCATTTTCCGTAAGGATCTAGCAGGGTATTTTCATTATACTTTGATCTTAACCAAAAGGCCGAGTGGCATGGCCTAGAGGTTTAGACCATTGCTTAGCATTCGGGAGGACGCCGGTTCGATTCCAGGTCCGTCTGCCTTGGTCGAAGCTTTTCTCTGGTTTCCTTGGATCACCTAGGCAAATACTGAGGCAGTAATATTCCACAGATAATCTTTCATTCGCTTCTGTCTTCATTTCGTCCGTCTCATCTTTCTCACCCGAACCACCACCCACCCATTCCAACGATTCCTGAAAGCAGGCTGAAGAGGGACTTCCGCCCTACCTTCCGGCGTAGTCCGGAAGGACTGCCCGCCCACCAGCATTACTGGCTGGTGGGAATGAAACATCCAAAAGTTTAGATTAGATATTTCATGATGTGTCATTTATGATAGATAGATAGCTACTATGAAATGAAACCCTTTCGTCAAATATAATCAATAGAACACGTTTAATTAAATAATTACTTGATGAATAAAATTGGTTACAGAAACTAGAATTATGACTGGTAATTATATGTTTAAAGCAAAATTATGGTGAAGGTGCCGGGAATAATATTAAGACCTGGATTAAATTCAAACTATGGGAGCTTATAACTAGATACTAAAGTTTGTTTTAAATATAGAACATACAATTAGATGTGTAAAGATACTTTGAAACTTCGATAAATGTCTATTACGTCTCAATATAAATACTAATTACAGTATTTTAGTAAGCAATCGGAAGTAATTACAACAAATAGTAAATCTTTCTACGTGAAGCATTTCGTATTGTATTGTTAATTACTATTTCTAAAAAGCATCTGCCTGTAGATGTAGAAGTGGCACTGAATTAATTTTTAACCTGATTATTGGTTGTTTTACCTATAATTTCAGCAGCAAACAACAATTCTGAAAAGGTGATGAAGAGGCATAACACAAACTGGCGCAAGGTTAAGTAGCTTTTAACAAAAAAAAAATTTCGTGTTCGTGAACTGTAGATTTAGAAAAAGCTTTTGACAATGTTAAATGGGACGAAACATTAAACATACTTAAAAATGTAGGGATGAGTTACAAAGATAGAAGAGTGATACTTAGTTTGTATAATGAGCAACAGGCGGTTATAGAGATGGGGCTGCAACGTAGAGAAGTAAATATTAGGAAGGGAGTCAGGCAAGGATGTATACTGTTCACGCTGCGTTTTAATTTATACATCGAAGACGCGATCAACATCTTTACAGACAGTACAACTGTAGGGATAGATATACAGGGGCAAAACGTTAGTATGCTTAGATTTGCAGACGACATCGTAGTATCTAGCAAGGAGGAGTTACAGATAGTTTTAAATAAAATGGATGCGATTCAGACAGAACAGTAGTGTATGAAAATAAATAAAAGTAAAACAAAAATACTGGTATGCAAAGGA
Organism: Agrilus planipennis; assembly: GCF_000699045.2. NCBI lineage: Eukaryota > Metazoa > Arthropoda > Insecta > Coleoptera > Buprestidae > Agrilus > Agrilus planipennis. The sequence continues at coordinate 1,240,092 of NW_020439682.1, forward strand.
AGAAAAAGTAGAGAAAGAGCGAATATAAAGATAGGAGACGAAAAATTAGAAGAAGTAGTAGGGATACAAAGCAGATGATAGCGCAAGGTCGCGTTGCTTTCAATAAAAAGAAGTCACTTTTATGCTCATTAACGGTTAATTTAGAAATCCGAAAAAGGTTGTTAAAGGTGTGGAGGTGTATGTCCAACCAGTCTTAGGACTGACGACCTTATGATGATGATGAACTGTTTGAGTTTGAAAATAAGAGAAACAAAGACGACTGAAGGAGACAGAAACGACAAGATTAGAAGCAAGATGCTCAAAGGATGTGAATTATCAGGATTACTAGGATTAGAAACTCCGTTTAAGCACTGATTAGATGTATGAATTTTAGATACAGCAATGGCGCTAAAAGTTACCTCTTCATCCCTAGCAATGGCGCAACGTCGCGTCATATTATAGCGTCGCGACGGTTAACTTTGCGTATAGAATAGAGTAAGTATACGTATAGAGTTAAATGGGGCGAGTATGGGTGGTCCAGGATAAATTTCATCGGCGAACAAGTTCAGAGATGTAATAACGTGGACAATGCGACTAAACTTTTCAAGGAAAACAAAATTCCTTCCAGATTATTCGTCTGAATTTGCACAAAGTTGGGATTTACGATAATGATATAGCAGCAAATGGCCCCGCCGTAACCGAGTTAAATCAACTTGGTTGCTTTCCAACCGACTACGGCTGCACATTAATGGAACTTTTCGAGCAAAAGCAAAATAATCTGTCTTAAAACAGTAGGAACACGTGTTTAATGGAGGTGACTGAAAAGAACCAGCACCACCGACTTGTATTTTCTACAACGAACAAAACAAATCTTCACTAACGCCAAGCCGGAACGCATCTAAAATAGCTGTAGCTACACACCCGAATCAACAATCTCTTTCTTTAGTTTTCTACAATTTATTAATTATTAACTTTTTCTCTCTATAACGATATATTATAATTAGTTACGAAAAATTCCCAATAACTAAGAAATTGTTGTTGTCTTATAATCGGAAGCCGAAAAATAAGTGACATCAACCCAAACCATCATCACAATGTTTATTCAATGCCAACCACTTAAATGATAAATCCTGTTCAATTTTTATATTTTTTATTATCATCAGCCCAAAAATAAATACTTCTAACTACTGCTTGTAAACAGTAATGCAGGGATTTAATTTGATAGTATAGACCTTACTGAGAATCGTAGTGTCCTTTTTTTCTTATTTATTTACAAGTATATACAGAGCTGATATTTACAAGAAAACAAACGCGATCCTCGAGCAACCTTCTTCTTTCAAATCTGAACGACGACTTCCCTTAACTTCAATCACCAACTTACAAACGCGCTACCTGCTACCCCCATGGGTAGAGTACCATAAAACTATAAATGGTTGTTCGAGCATTCGCTGTCTTTATTCATAACATTTTAAGTAATATCTTATTTTCTATTAATACCTAACTTGACTATTAATTAATTCTACACGCTCTCGATACCACAGTAATGTAATATAATCTAGGTGTACCTCTTCTCTTGTTAACGCTTGTTTCTGCTTTTAATATGATATCTCTACTTAATCCATCGTATATCATAAGGTGTCTTATCTTCCTTTCTCTTCCTTTCCTTATTGATTTCAATTGCACCCTTTCACTTACTCGTTGTAACACCTCCTCATTGTTAACTTTTTTCATCCACTGTATTTCCGTAATGCCTCTTCAATATCACGACGTCTTAAACGTTTCTAATACCATGGTTTTTTCGTGGAATTAAGTTACGCAAATTTATCGGGATTTACCGGATAGGAGTAGCAGAGACAGAACATTAACTGTAATCTATCATAAATTCATCATCATCATAATCATAAGGTCGTGAGTCGTAAAACCGGTTCGACATGCACCCCCACCCTTTCCTAACCTGGGCTAATCTCTGCATTTCCCTGAAGCTAAGACATACCACAGCCTTAACTATTTGTGGACAGTTAATCTAATCTAGATCTGTCTCTACTCCCCTTAACTCCTGTTTTTGCATCCAATGTGTCTCTTCATGCCTGAGAACCTATTTCTTATTGACTTCCTCTGCTCATTTTTAACCTTCGCAATTCACCTAATACTTATCATTCGCCTGTACCATCACATTTGAAATGATTCCAATCATTTGTTTTCCAGCGTGCTCACTGTCAACGTTTCGCACCCCTATAGAACCATGCTCCAGACATATACCTTTAACAATTTTTTTTGAATTCTTGAATTAAGCACTCGCTTGTTGGCATTTCTTTTAGTTTTTCGAGAGGGTGCATCCTTGTCTGACTTCCTTCCTAATATTTTCTTCTCTCAGTTGCTGTTCAGTTTCTATAACCGCCTGTTGCTCTTTATATAAACCAAGGAATAGCTGTTTTTTCTGTTTTGCTTGTGTTATATATTCAATATCCAAATAATGGTGTGTATGTCCGATTATTTCATGTTATTGTCCTCATTATCGCCTTTTTTGTTTGGGGTCCAGCACATAATCGAACGGAATTCAAATAAGCTCGAAATTTTGTGACCCCAGCGTGTTTTCCACGTGAGAAAAATTTCAATCTAATTTTCTATTACGCGCCGGGAACAAATCATTGTTTCGCTTGCGTAATTGGACAGTAATTCGCTTTGACTGCACATAAATCGTTCATAAAAGCAGAAAACAGGAATTTGTTTGCAGTTTATTTCATCTGAACGAAAATTTAAAATTAAATTGAACAACAACTGCGCCTATACAATTTTGATTTATTTACTGGCGCCGGGCAATAAACGGTTATTGCGTTTCCGATTTATTTAATAGGTAGACAAAATTTGGGAAAATATTTTGTTATACCTACTTATAGGTATTAAACATATTTATCCAGTCACAAAAATATATCATATATAGGTAACATCTAAGGTAGAAGTCAATTTAATCTCAGTAATGCTCTTCGAAAATCAAAGTTTAAGTGAGTCAGGTAATACACTTGCCCATACACTTGATTGAAACTATAGAGATGATGAAGTAGATTTCAGAATATGACCAATGAAATACAGCAAATATAGATGGTCAGGTTCGTTTCGTTATAAGCTTCTGATTGCTTCTGGCTTGGTGTACCATCAGTTGTAATTCTCCCTAACGTCACCAGATCTGCGATGGTTTTAACAGAGTGGTCTTGCAACGTTTTTAAAATGAAAGTTTATATATCGGAGATAACAATTTTTATAAACTGTTTATCGCAGAAAATACGTAACATCAGTAACAAACATAGATCAAATTAACATTAAGTAAGGATCAAGGTATTTAAGGGTTTGAAGGCTTTTATTTTTGAAGAACCAGCACCGAAGTTTCGCCTCTATTTGGGAGGCTTTTTTAAGGTAGGTCCTTTAGTTATGTATGTAACCTACCTACTACACATAACTGAAGAACCTACCTTGAAAAAGCCTCCCAAATAGAGGCGAAACGTCGATGTTGGTTCTTCAAAAATAACAACACGTGCAACTCAGTCGCGAGACGAAACGTTGCAAAACGTGTCGTTTCATGTCCTTGAGATTTTACTCTCATCGAGCCCAAAGAAGATTCACTTCAAAAACTTTCCAACCCTTAATTCCCTTGAACTTTACTTAATATTATCCAAACTAAGGGATGAAATGGAGAATTGATATCAATTTATTCCACATCCTCTTCTTCAGTTCACCAAAAATCTGCATTCTTTTGAACAATGAAAATCACGTTGGTCAGGTATCGACTCCTTCCCCCTTTCATGTAGTTCGGAGTAACCTTTTTTCAGACCCTTCCCTGCGCGCCACCCCTCTTACAGAACTATGTATGGTTTATGCACCGTAGTAAGCAATTTATTATCCTCGGAGTGGATGACTTTTTTGAGTAGGTCTTTTCACGTCCCGAGTAAATCAAATAGCGACCAGTTCGCTGATGCGATTCCAATTTCCGACGGAAATTATTAAGATTATTAAGGTATTCGCTGTTTCGGCAAACAAAAGGCCGTCGACGCAAGGTTGACACGTATCCGAAGATTGATGAAGCAATCTGCTGAAAAACATCAAACCTTCCCGCTTCTAACGAGGACAAGAGAGAGAACGGCATCGTTTACGACAGTTCAACTCCGCACTTTCTTATTTTCGCAACACTTTTATCCACACGAAAATGAAAACAAAATCCCTCTTATTCGGTTTAAAGATTATCGTTGAATTTTTGATACACATACCCCCACGAAATATTCGAAAATTAATAGACATTCTCCTCATTCCAACACGAAAAAGCTTCCAATAGATATATTGTCCCACAGTATTCACAAATAAAATAAATTTAGGTCACTACCAAGAAGTTGGCATTAAATTTAAATTACTTGTTTAAAATTGTAACCATTTGGTTGCTAGGTTAATTATTAGCAGTCATTTAAATATCAGGAGTATAGTCGTGACAATCTAATTCGAAGTCGAATTTGAAGGATCATTAGAACTCAGTCAGAAGTAAGTCAGGGTGGTGAGACGGGCTACTGTCTTCCCTTACCATAATGATTTCCCTGCTATTTTCCACGTTTCCTCATAAATAGTAAGATAAATATTATTGCTACTAGGTCATTTAATTATTTGTTAACTACATTTAAATCAATGAGTAAATTAATATAAATCTATTATTTCTTATCTAAATTCACAAAATTTTACAAAAGCTTTTAGAGATACTGAAACAGAAGACAATTTGCCTTACTACCAATGGACATGGACGCTTTCTATCCTTAGAAAGGCTGACCTGTTGTTGTAAGTCATGAAGTCATAGTAGCGTACAGAAAATTCTCAAATTCCTTATAAACATTTTAATCCCATTCTCTTCCACAATTGCAATACCTTTGACTTAAAAATGCATTTTGCGCTTTTGAACTTTCCATTGATAGAAATTGAATCCTATCTCAAAAAATGTAGAAAATATCTGAAGGAATGCTTTACACAACAATAAGCATTTCTATAGCGAAAGCAATAAAACATATGTACGTATGAGGTTATGTAGAATATTTAGCTTTCTACTTCAATTTTATCTCCTTGGAATAAAGATCAATATTTTATTGTGTTGAGGAAACCAAACGCTATAAAAATCAATCATTAGCTGTTTCTGTAATGAATCGATTGGTTAATAATAATTTCAGCCACATTAAAGTCTTACAGAAAACATTGAATAACGGTTTTTTATCCATTCGTCTTTAAACGATTACTTCTTCTTTTTCTGTTTCTTTTTTATCCTAGAAAGGATATTAAACTCTATTCCTTCAAGCAAGAGCAAAGTAATCTTACTCTTATTCATAAATCACAGTTTGTTCGTGGAAAGTACCACAGCTCCTTCTTTCTTCCATCTCTTTGATGTTTGCTAAACAAGTTTTACAGCTTTCTCCGACGAGGCGAAAAATAAAAACTGGTTGCAAAGAAGTTAACATAACCACCATCGTAAAAAGAAACCGATTCTATACTTAGGCAAGTATATCGAACTGTCTGTCTAATATAAAGTCAAAATATTATGAATTATGAGGGAGCAAGTTCGGAATATTAGACGCGACTTTCAATTTTTTCAAACAAGAGCAAAATTAATTAAGTTACTGGCAAGTTAATTACATATACTTACATAGGGTGCGTTTTTAAGTTCGCGGAATGAGAAGGTAGGTCATTAGTAAGGGTACTTACTCGAGTCATTACGAATTAAGCAACTCATTATTAGTACAAATACCAAGTTTTATCGTAATTAGGTCAGTAATCTTTGAACTATCGTCGAACAAACAAATCAATCGGGAACAAGTCGTGAAATATGAAGAAAATCGAGTAATCGAAAATTTGGGTAAGTCACTTGGAACCGATACACAAATAAGCTTTCAGTAGGCGTAAATTATAGTATTAATACAGATAGGATAGTAGCGTACTAGAAAATAATGTAAAAACATGACTTNAGAGCAAAGTAATCTTACTCTTATTCATAAATCACAGTTTGTTCGTGGAAAGTACCACAGCTCCTTCTTTCTTCCATCTCTTTGATGTTTGCTAAACAAGTTTTACAGCTTTCTCCGACGAGGCGAAAAATAAAAACTGGTTGCAAAGAAGTTAACATAACCACCATCGTAAAAAGAAACCGATTCTATACTTAGGCAAGTATATCGAACTGTCTGTCTAATATAAATTCAAAATATTATGAATTATGAGGGAGCAAGTTCGGAAGATCAGACGCTACTTTGAATTTTTTCAAACAAGAGCAAAATTAATTAAGTTACTGGCAAGTTAATTACATATACTTACATAGGGTGCGTTTTTAAATTCGCGGAATGGGTAGGTAGGTCATTAGTAAGGGTATTTACTCGAGTTACTACGAATTAAGCAACTCATTATTAGTATAAATACCAAGTTTTATCGTAATTATGTCAGTAGTCTTTGAACTATATGTCGAACAAACAAATCAATCGGGAACAAATCGTGAAATATGAAGAAAATCGAGTAATCTAAAATTTGAGTAAGTCACTTGGAACCGATACACAAATAAGCTTTCAGTAGGCGTAAATTATAGTAGGTATTAATACAGATAGGACAGTAGCGTACTAGAAAATAATGTAAAAACATGACTTATCAAAAAGAAAAAATAAACCTATTGCTTTTGTTTTATAGTTAGTTTTCCCATTCATTGTCATCATGGGAATCTCTATCACTCTCACCAACATCAACAATTAGTTCTTCTGTTTGTATGTATATTACTTGCTCACTGATCCCTGTTTTTAAATATTTAATCTACGCCCCTGATAGGAACACTGAAGAAAGAGGGTTGCAATCGTTATACTTAAAACTGCATACTTTTGCCACCGCGCATCCACGCCATTTTAAAATTTCCGCCAGCTTCCATCGTCAGGCCTGTACTGCGCTGTTATAACGTTCCTTACAAAGCAAGGAAAATCAGTTCAAACCATATTGGAAGAGGTATCCGTTTACTGGTACTTTTGCCCAGGTAAAACCGTGGTTTACAAGTGACATACCCTCTTTAAGTAAGGCAAGGACTCACTTGAAGACGATCCACGGCCAGGCCGGCCGTTCGAGGTGGCCACTCCGGAAATCATTCAAAAAGTCCAAAAATTATTACTGGAAGATGCCGACTTAAGAAGAAACAACTTGCAGGAATGGTAGGAGTATCAGATACAACCATTTTTAAAATTCTTCACAATCATCTTAGCATGACTATAGCAAGATGGGTGCCGACAATGTTCACTCCACCTCAAAATCATGGTGACAGTCTTTTGAGACTCAGAAGGGATTCTGTTGATCGATTATAAAGATATAGGTGTCCATAACCGGAAAATACAATGCTTCAATCCTAGTGAGGTTAAAGGACAACACGCCCCTTCGAAAATTTTGACTCACCCACCCTAAAGTCCTGACATAGTTCCCAGCGATGATTATCTTTTCCCAAACTTGAAAAAGTCTTCGTGGGAAGAAATTTTCAAGCGAAGTAGAGGTGAAGGATGCAGTTTTTATACGTAAGTTAATTGAAAGATCGGAAAAACGTATAAAGATAGTAGGTGAATATATTGAATAAGAAAAATAAATTTGTACTTTTATTTCCATTTCTTACCACCCATTACGCCCCTCGTACCTTCCCAATGTTTAACATTACAATCAAAATATTTTTCCTGAATCTCGCAGAAATAATGAAACAGAAAGAACTTGATAGACTTGTTTTAATTTGACCTTATACGTATGTAGTCAGGCCATGTTTCAAAACTTTGATTAAATTTTTGAGTATTTGGAATGCGGTATGTGTGCGGATGTGGACATATGGGTTAGAGAAGATGACAAACATTTTTCGATAGATATGGATCGTGCGCAATATTGTCTCTCGTTCCGTCAGGTGATGATTGAATTTGCCGAATGGATTCCATCACACCAAGCCGTTACGTTTGTACGTTTGTTATGATTTAAACGGGAATTATTAGAGCCGTAAATCTGGCAGTTTCAGATGCTGCACATTGAATTTTTGCCGTCGTGGCTCGGGAATGATTCGGGTCGTGATTGATTATTTAGTTTGGACTACAGTGACGATGCAAATCCCGTTATTGTTGTACGTCATATGCAAAAGGCATTATTTGACATCGAGGTAACATATGCGTTGCTGGCGGATGTTTCTGCTTGAATCAAGCTCTAATTCGTCACCTGTGGTTTCAGTTTGGTGCCCAAATTCGTACGGCATTTCGCCTAAACGTTACACAACGTGTGTGAGTTTCTAACCAGACATGTGCAAACGTGTCTCTTGACGTCTCTAGTCTCTCGTTTACCGCACCACACACTGCTCCAATAAACACCTTCAAGATTTGGAGCTTATAATACAAACGGAGTCACCAATACGCTCTTGACTCTAATACAATCCAATTCAATTATTTATCGATGTAGAAGGGTTTAATCACGGAGGTTTTGTCATTATTTGTTCATGACTTGAGCACCGAAGATAACGTACACCATCAAATACAAGTTTAAGCATTTGCATTGCTGTCATCAACAGCACAATCTTATTGTAATTAGGACATAAACTACCAGTTGTTTGGTTTATTTAGAAATCTCTAAAACTACGTGGATTTACTTTGGTTCCCTTGATACACTGAAGGTTAATTCCCTAAATCTAAGACGACTACAGTAGCTTTCTTTAAATGCTTATGCAAAGCTCAACTTAACCTACTTGCTTTTATTAGAATTTGTCAGATGGGCGGAGCTTAAAAAACATGGCGGCAGTAAATACTCAGTTTTATTGGACAAGTAAAGTCAAGTCATAGGAATTTAGTAGAGCTATGAGAAAGCGGGCCATGTTTTAAAATGTGGAAAAAATGTAACAGAAAGTGTTGACAATTTTAGTGAGTTTGCTGTATGAAGATACCAGATTTGGAAGCAAATTTCCATGAAATTACAGTAATTTACATTATCATCCAGTGTACAACGGATGTCAATCTAATAGGTAATCCTAGTATTAAACCTTCTATAAACAAATTGGTCTTGCGTCTTCAATACTATTCCCTTCTACGTCATCTCCTAGATAGTTGATCAATTCTGGTGTTTAGAATGTCAGGATTCTTTACTTTCGTGTTAGTAAACTTTTTCGCCGAGTGACACACGCTCGTAGCCTGGCTGTCTCTTGTGACAGGAAAGACGAAAAAGTTATTCCTGTAAATCACATAATAACACGCACAAGTTCTCTTCAGACGATTTCAACGAAAAGCGCGCCCCCATCTGAAGGCAAACAAACATCGTTTACCTCGTAAACGCAAAGCCATTTAGTTTACCACCGAGTATGTATGTGCCACACACATGTACCCGTAGTAAATAATACAGAAAGGCTAATGTTAATGACGCCTCGGCGGCACCTTTGATGTTCTGATTAAACTTGACGAGAGCTGTTACAGTTGGTCCCACTGAAAACGCAGCATTCATTTCGGATAACCACTGTCAAAATGCAATTCAAATAAAAATTATCGGTTGAATTTCAGTAGTATAAATAAGGATAAGGGTACGTTCTGAATCATCATCATAAGGTCGTCAGTCCTAAGACTGGTTGGACACGTACCTCCACTCTTTCCTATTCTGAGCTAAACTTCGCATTTCCCTAAAACTAGAACAGCCCACATCCTTAACTACTTGCGAACAGTAATCTAATCTAGGTCTACCTCTACCCCTCCTAACTCCTGTTTCTGCCTCTAATATGTCTCTGACTATACCTTCATGCCTGAGAAGGTGTCCTACCAACCTATCTCGCCTATTTCTTATTGACTTCCATAGAGTCCTCTGTTCTTCTATTCTTTCTAATACTTCTTCATTTCTAATCTTCTCTTCCACGATATCCTCATCATTCGTCTATAACACCACATTTCGAACGCTTCTAACCTTTTCTATTCCGTCGCGTCAACTGTCCAAACATATACCATTAACAACCTTTTTCGAATTTCTAATCAAATTCTAGCAAGAACAGCTATGTACGGACAACGAACAACTAATGAATCCAAAGGTATCGAGTCTTAAAACTGAGAAGATACCAAATCGAACAAAAGAGGTACTAAGTTCACTTCTTTTGGACCTGTCTGGAAGTCATAGCACTCAATATAGTTTAAGGCAGGTTTCTGAAAAGATGTAAAGCTTAAACCGAAATAAAAATGTTCAGTCTCTCAGAGTCTCTGAAAGCGAGACTCGAGTCTCCGTCTCTCATCGAGTCTATCTGGTGTCGCTGAGAGAGACTTTCGAGAGACTGTCAAAAAAACTGTTTAGCGTCTCTGAACGAGACTCGAATCTCTGAACGAGAGACTCGAATCTGTCAATAAGTGGTGTCTCGATAGACATGGTTAAAATTTCAAAAGTTCAACATATTTCAGAGATCCCAGTCTTTCTACGAGAGGCTCGAGTCTCTCAATTTTTCAGTTTTATTCGTTCAGACTCGAATCTCTGAATTAACAATAATCGTTCGAGACATCCATACAGAGACTATGAGAGATCAGTAAAACCATCTAGATAATAACTGAGAGACTGTGAAAGACTGTGAGAGACTGGAAATTTTTGTCTAGGGTACCAAGTGCTGAACTTCGTTGTAAGCCATTTAGTAAAAATTGCTGAAGCTGGTCAAGGACCAAAGTAGGATATCAAACGGTGTCTTAGGGTATTTACTAAAGGGTGCAAAAGAGCTGACCTGAAATCACACTGAGTCTTAATACTGTGTTTTAGGAAACCACTGTTCATTTGTCTTAAGGTTTATAAAGCTTTTTGATTTAGACAAAAACCTAAAATTAAAGAAATGCCTCACTTCTACGAGATGTGTAGTAAACGTCTCAAAGGTTTTTATAAGAAGCCGAGTGTTTTATATTTAGCGTCGACAATAAATCAAAGCGACTGTAAAAAGCATTTACGAAAAAGTTTTGCGCAGGATTTCAGCAATGTCAACCCCTAGCACACAGTACAATGCTTACAATGTAGACTGTACGTAGGTATAGGTGGGGTTCTCTGCTTTGGCTGATTCGCCCGTCGCCGTAGCTAACGCCGTATCCTCAACGAATTCCCTTTAAAACAGAGGTAATCTATTAGGTGTCACTGTGAGCGTCGGTAGCAATAAATTTTCAATATGTAAGGAGTACTTTGTTGTTATAAAAATGCCATCTCCTGTATTGCGAAGAGGTAATAGAATACCCCATCGGGTAGCTCTTTTTTGTTCGCTCATTCATTGTTTAAGCGAAAGTCGCAACCACCTGCTTCGCACTTTAAAATTAATAACCGCCAAAGTAATGTCGCAAGATGGGGGAAGATAATTCTCACAGGGGCAGTGGGTAAACTGCCTACGCCAAGAAAAGTGTAGATGCAATAGACTATTAGTATTGAATTTGGGAATCCCATGTAAGAGATAGGTTAGGCATGAAGTGCTAGTTACAAACATATTAAAAACAAAACAGGAGTTAAGAAAACTAGAGGTAAACCTAGATTAAATTCCTGTTTACAAATAGTTAAGGATGTGGCATGTTTTGGTTTTAGGAAAATGTGAAGTGAGTATGATTCGAATTATTTTATTCGATTATGGTAACGTGCCTATCACGTTGAGCTTAGCTACGGCGGGATTCGTTTCAGCAAGTAGATATCCAGACAAGTGGACCTTGTTGGAGCATACGTAATCTTAAAATGTAGCATCGTACTACAGATGGCATTTACTGCGCCATTTGTAGTATTTTCTAAAACGCACTGTTAAGACAGCAGGTAAAAGTTGGTCTGTGTTCTGTCGAAGCTGTCTGCGACGCGCTGATGAGATCCAAAAGATCGAAATCGCGACCGCGTCTGGCAGTTTCGACAGAATACAGACAACTTCGAATTATTTTATTCGATTATGAACACTGTTTGAAACATAATTATGTATTAAGCAAATGTAAGTATAGACATAATAGTTTTCAAAACTTTGTTAGTTAAATGTTTTTACGATGGCTATCGTCTTAAAAGCGAAATAGTTTACAGTTTCACTGCAGATTAGTGAGATGCATTTGTACGATATAGTTAAGCTTCTAACCGCCTAAATAAGCGTGGCTAGGTGTGTATAAAGCGAAAAATAATATCCAGAGTGTTAACAAAGAACACTCCATTTCGGTGCCTGGCCAAAATTGAATTTTACCCAACAGCGAAGAGTCGTTTTTCGTGCATTAGACAAATCTACTTTCGTGAAATTGCCACCGCTCATTTTGCATTGCACTTCTTGTTAGCGGTTACATTCACTATTTAATGGGATACCGCTTTTCCATTTAACAGAGTGGTGCTAAAGAAACCGTAAACTAATCCACTCCATTGATTCTCCCCGAGTTTCAATTTTTTACCAATATAAGCGGTAATCGTTCCTATCTATTCTATAGCTACGTATGTCTATTCATCTACCCAGTGGCGAATCACGGGGGATATAGAAAGGAAATTATAAGTAAAAAACAAATTTTTTCCGTCTGAGGATGGTTAAATAAACCTATACAATCTTTGACTATTAATTATACTTATCTTTTACAAACAAACGTATAACACCTAACTAGTAGAACTATAAGTAAGAAACAGTGTGAAGATGGCTAAATAAAACGAAACGTTACAAAAACATACATAATAGAAACAGACGTCCGCCGATGGTATGTCTTTCATTATGCAGATGAAAGTTCTATAAAAATCACCATAGTATTGGGATCCGTCAAATGGGAGGAGCCTAGAAACATGGCGCCGATTAGGGAAAATTTATCGTAGTTCCTATAGTGTACCGTGCAATTTCCAAGTTTTTAAATTACGATAAAATGATAAGTATTGACACAATATGTAATTGGGCTGACACAAAACCTCGGAAAGGAAAGGTTTTTAATGCCAATCACATTATAAAATTCGAAAATAACAAATCCGGAAGCTAGCCTTCAAATTCCGTCAAGTTTACTGCCTACTTTTTACAAACTTCGGATTTAAAAAGTGATTCACGTTATATAATTGGTGAGGTGATTGTGGGAGATTTAAGCAATATCATATCAATGACTTGCACGTGCAAAGCCGATTTAAGAGAACGTTGCAAACACATTATTGCAACTTGGTTGTATTGCAGCAGGTAGGTTCTTAACCTCAAAATACTTATATCGTATCATTAGAATTGTGTTAAATCATTCTCACTTTATAATTTTAGTATGATTCTAGTTTTAAATATTAAGGTTATGGCTGATGGTAAATACTTGCTGAAATATAATCATCCAAGCTTCTATTAGTTTACTTTTTTCTCTAATTTTCCGAATATATTTTTTACATATATAAAACGGTTAGTTTTTATTGGAAAGTAATTAATGTAGGTGAAGAATGAAGATCTATGTCTGAAGTGCTCTTGCAGCTTTTCGCTGAACATATTAACTTTTTATTTGATTTAACTTTAGATACATTTTAATAAACAATTTTACAATTTGCGTGCACAGTTCCTATGTAAATTTTTCCCTCATTCGAGTTATAAATTTTGCCACCAGATGGTGTATGCCCATTTGACGGATCCCAATGGTAGAGTTTGAGATAGGCCGAAATACATTTTTAGTGATTTTTCAGTGATTCACGTAAAAATATGGTATCACAAGGTGTTACTGTAAGTTTATATAAGTACAATTTGAGAAAATAACAACCACACATTAACTTATTAATTATTACTAATTAATTAATTGTACACATACAATTCTGCCGTAGGTAAAGCACGTAGAATAATCTATCTGCTTGATGTCTACTTGTAGAATAATGTTCAAACCGTTCGTTACATCTACCGTTTGCGGAACATGTGTTTTCGTTAATAAGAAGCTCGTTTATAAAATCAGTAAACATTCCCCGGGAAGATAAAAGCTGAAATTTGTCAGCCAGTCGTCGATATTGTGGCAACCGCAGAAGATTTTACGCTGAACCAATAAACTAAGTACATGCTTGAAGACACCAGATGCAACACAACATGTTATTAAGGGGTTCGGTACATTATTTATTATTGTTAAAAATTTCCGACAGAAAACTTGTACATAATATGAAACATTATTTCTCCTCTAATCTCCTATGCGATGTGGCACAATATTTCACAGAAAAAAACTTATTCTCAGTTATAACCAAAATAAGCTTTGTTTTGAAATAAACTTCTTTTTGTAGTTTTTACATTGAACTTATCAAAACAGTCGTCTATTACACGCTAAACAATTAAAAGATCTCGAAATTGCTGAACAATACGTATCGGTATGTAAAATTTTCAAATAATAATTGTGCATTACTCCATTTTAAATGCAAACAATTGTAACCGAAAAATAAATATGCATAATTACATACGTAAATGTTAATTTCATTATTCAATTGTTTTGTTCTGAATGAAACTGCTTTTGAAGCAGATTTTGTAAAATCAATTTAGCAAAAACAAAATTAAACAATATGGAGCCTTTGTCTTTTATAATTGTTAAAATTGTTTCGTCCTATTCACAACGCGTTTATACGAATAAATTAAAAAAATGCCTGCAATTATAACAGGTATATGCATACGAATAATTCACGTGTAGCTATAACCTAACATCATTACTTTAATTAGCAATGTTAGTTAGAGTGAGACCAGCATTCGAGAGTTTTACAGTGTATGTATACCTTTTGGTTACCTTCAATAAAAAATTTTACTCGTTTACGGGTCTCCAAATTTTGGAAAATAAAAGAACAAAACCTGAGCATAATTACTAATTACAATTATTAGCAATTAATGCACAAATTATCATTCAAATGGCATTCTTTTAAAAACTTTTTATCAAAATCAACCTACCTAAGTTAAGAAAACGTTCGAAATTAAAATTAATAATACGATAAAATGACCTGGAATTATTCTAGCTTACGTCAGAACGACACACAGTGCATATGCAAATATACCAAGTCATATAACCTACCTAAGTTAAGAAAACGTTCGAAATTAAAATTAATAATACGATAAAATGATCTGGAATTATTCTAGCTTACGTCAGAACGACACACAGTGCATATGCAAATATACCAAGTCATATAAAATGAAGATAATAAACCGTCCAATAATATTTTTAGAATACGATAACATAAAGAGCCCAATGGCGCAAAAATGTCGGTTCTGTTACAGTGCGCCGTAAAATTTGAATAAAATGTTGCATATTATATGATGCCTAGCGACTAGAGCGACCGTATTTTAAATATTATGTACTTATCTGTTTTCTGATTTAATAAAATTGTAAAATCGGATTTCTCTTCAAAAGTTATCAACATACGAACTAATCTAAAAGGAAACGTAAAACGTTTTTGTTCTCATTCTTTTGTTTGTTGAATTGAACATGCTGTTTCATATAAATTACGAATCAAATAGCTTCCGTCATATAAAACAGTTTAATTTTTCCCCACAAGATGGTATTGTTTTTTTGTTCAGAAAACGAACGGATTGTATGCGGTGTTGAAATTAATCGTTGATCCCCGTCTAAAGTGGCATTTTTTTCCGATGTTACCATTTATTACCGCGGTATTTTATCCTAGAAACCAAAGGTATTTGCGAGAGAACGAGATTTGGCCGCAATAAAAGCAACCGCGTTGTAAATCATAGAGGAAGCAAGGCGAAATGTGACTGCGATTCATGTTACATAAAAGTCTTAATAAATCTAATGGTAAAAGTCTAGCGTACGTTTACCACTAGATCGTTGCAATTCCATTCAATTTGGCGCGGATGTACGTACGTACTGTTTCCCCTCTTTATCCCACTGTCGCGTCGTGTCGTGTCGTGTCGCGAGGAGCTGACTTGGTGGGATACCAGACACATTTATCTGGAACGGGGATAAATGGAGAAAACTTTTAACAAGGTTTTCATTACGGTTACGTTTTCCTTTGGCTTTTTCGTAACGTCAGGGCGTGTTTTATACTGAATTTACAACCCTCTGGATGTTCCGCTATGGCAACTGTGTATTCGGTTTTAAAAGTTCGCAGCTGGTTTCTTCGTTTCCTTTGCAAGCTCATAATTAATTTAGCCTCGCAGCTGTTAAGAGACTACATCCAAACGAGCTCCAACAATAAACTTTTTCTCGCTTTCTTCTTTCCTACTTCTTCACCATTTAACTTCTGCTATGATTATTTCATAGACAGAGCCCGATTCGTTGTGGCTTTCAAATTAAATTAACCGCCCCATTACAATTATCAGCTACACAAGGGGCTTTCCTTTTAACTTAACTAGTGTAGGTATGTTTGTCACTTCCTCAGCTTAATAGTAAGCACAAAACGGTCAAAGATTGTACTTTCTGCTTACAGATTGTACATGAGATACGTCACTTTAGAATTAACAGACGATTTAAACATTTAATTAAAAGATGGAAGATTTACTTAGGCATACTCTCAACACCTATCCAGGTTGTTTTCATTTACCGCCCCATTACAGTTATCAGCTACACAAGGGGCTTTCCTTTTAACTTAACTAGAGTAGGTATGTTTGTCACTTCTTCAGCTTAGTAGTAAGCATAAAACGGTCAAAGATTGTACATTCTGCTTACTGATTGTACATGAGATACGGCACTTTAGAATTAACTGACGATTTAAACATTTAATTAAAAGATGGAAGAGTAACTTAGGCATACTCTCAACACCTATCCAGGTTGTTTTCATTTAATCAAAACCGTTAACTATCTTTGCGCTGCGCAATCCTCTGCTTTATATCCCTACTACTCCTTTCGTCCTGACTTATACGACTTTCTAGATACCTAAAATCAGCCACTTCTTCTAATTCTTCGTCTCCTGACTTTATATTCGCTCTTTCCCTATTTTTTCTTTCCTTGCTTATAGTATTTTTGTTTTACTTTTATTTATTTTCATACAATACTGTTTTGTCAGTACCGCTTCCATTTTATTTAAAGCTATCTCTAACCCCTCCTTGCTAATAGTACTATATCATCTACAAATCCTAGCATACTATAGATTAAAAAGTAGCGGTGACAGTGTGCATTCCTATCTGACTCCCTTCCTAATATTTACTTCTCTACGTTGCAGTTCCAGCTTCATGTATCACCTCTCTATCTCTGTAACGCAACTTTACATTTTTAAGTATATTTATCGTATCTTGTCCCATTTAACATTGTCAAAAGCTTTTCCTAGATCTACGAATCGTATGTATCAAAACCTTATTTAAAAGAAATCGCCAAGTTTAACTTATTTAAGAATCGGAACTAAACAACTGCAAAGAAGTAGTCGAGTTTAAATGCCATTATTCGGGTGCGTAGTTGGTTGCATATAAATACATTCCAATGTCATGTTATATTACCGTTTCACCCTCGACATACTTTAACCTTACCTAATCTAATGTAACTTTGTAAAATAATTTAGCGTTTGTTTCGTATTTGTTACCGACGAATTCTTTAAATTGTTCAACATAAAGTAATATTATGCTTTATGTATATTTTTATTTGGAAATAAATGCACTCTAGTAGATAGTAGATTGCGAGAGAATAAATCTGAACGGCGATGTTCTTTTACTATATTTCTACTGAACTGTTTGTCGATTTTGTTTCATTCCGATGTGAACGCGAACGCTTACATGGTCACAATTTATTCATGCACGTATACATAATGCGCCTTCAGGGAAGAAGTACATCAGCCACGTGAATGGTCCTGTTCCAGGAATTGTTTTCATTCGATACGTATGACCTAAATTTCCTTCAATCCCGACGGCACCTTAGAAATAATTAATTCATGAAATGTTCGAGTGGAAATTGTGCTTTATTACTACTTATTTTTCTCAAAATGATCACTATTTTTTATACAATTCCAAAAACCTTAAAGAATTGAATAACCAAAACCGGTTCCCATAGAACCTAGAAGCAATGTAAGTTTTGTAGGTATTGATAAGTTATCTATTAAGTATCTAATAATGACCACCCGAGGTAAAAATATTGAGTCTCTCAAAGTCTTTGAAAGCGAGACTCGAGTCTCCGTCTCTCATCGAGTCTCTCTGGTGTCGCTGAGAGAGACCGTCGAGAGACTCTCAAAAAAAACTGTTTAGCGTCTCTGAACGAGAGACTCGAGTCGCTCATAGAGAGATCCTCAGTTCGTATCCAGTCTCTGAACGAGAGACTCGGATCTCTGAACGAGAGACTCCAATCTCTCAATAAGTGGTGTCTCTATAGGCATGGTTAAAATTTTGTACGTTCAACATATTTCAGAGATCCCAGTCTTTCTACGAGAGACTCGAGTCTGTCAATTTTTCATTTTTATTCATTCAGTCTCTCTGTGAGAGACTCGAATCTCTGAATTGACAATTTTATCGTTCGAGTCTCTCATACAGAGACTGTGAGAGATCCATAAAAGCACCTAGGCAATAACTGAGAGACTATAAGACAGGGAGAGACGCTCTCAGAGACGCTGAAAGACTCTGAGAGACCGGAGAGAGACTGAAATTTTTTGTCTAGGGCAGCAAGAAACGATTTTGATTTTAGACATACCGAAAGCACACCCCCAACAAGACAAACTAAATTTTCAGTAAGCGATATTCACCCTAAAACCACATTTATATCATTAAAAAGATATAATTTATATAAGGTCATACAGTATTTTTGTAAATATTTAATGTACCATTTCCTTCCCTGTGTATAATAAAATAATCGGAGCCGGTCAGGGGCAATAAAGATTTACCACCAACGTTTCGCCTTTAATTTGAGGTTTTTTCAAGGCTACAATAGTTACTGACGGTGTTAAGAAATTTTACAAAATGCCTAGTTAATGATAACTTACTATGTAGTAAATAATAGTTACCTATTGAGACAAGACATCCTTTTTACACCTGATGAGCTCTGATTATCTATTAGTAAATTTTTAATATTTTTTATGCACAAAAATTCACCTTAAAAGTACGCCTTGCATCTTCTAATAATACAACGAAAATGTGTTTATATTAATAACCAAATATCGAATTTGTCTCGTAGGTACAGCTACGAATTCCTTTACTGCTGGAAGATGAACGGTGCACATTAAGATTGTTAGGCTGGTAATTTTTTATAGATATCTAAAGCATTCATATCGGGCGAGAGTCAAAGCAGATAGCTGCTTATGGTAAAAAAAAGATATTTATTACTGCCCTTACCGTATAATACGGTGTGAATTATAAATACACAAAAGACAACGCTGATTTATTGCTTTTTCGATTACAAATGTACATCATTGTTGATTTACCATTTTAAAGATGTTACGTACAGATATCTAAATTGGCCTTTGTAAAAGAAGATTTAAGAATGGTAGGATAGCCATATATGTACCAAATGAATACCACCAAAAACTTATGACAAAAGTTTCCTTTTTTGTCTTTTATAATTTTACAATGCCACCCAATAAACTGTTTACAATTATTTAGAATTTACATTTTTATGTACCAATTTAATTAAATAGCTTTTACTTGATGTCGATCGTACCTATTCTTTTACGTTTAGGTTTTTAAGTTATTTTATTCAATTCAATTATTATTTAGACCAGTAGAAAGAAAGCTTACCGTTTCTAAAGCAAACAGATTCAAGCACATATAAAACAAATGCCAAATTAAACTTACCGAATCGTCAAGAGACCGCTGATTGTTCTGCGGGTTGCACACATCACTTAGATGGATGACAGTTAATTATAATAACTATAATTCGGATAAGTATCATGTTAATAAGATAATGTAACACTATTACGCACTCTTAATGTTCAAAGTACAATTTTAGTCTAAAACTGTTACCACGAAAGCGCGGCGCACGACGTCGACACTCCCGAAAGACAATCGAAAACAAACACGACGCGACAGGACTTACTCAAATGCAAAATGTATGTACTTGCAAATTATTGACGAACACAAGAAATATAATTCGTAATTGTTCAATTTCATCATTTTACAATCCGAACAGAAGCTAACCAGCGAACGCGCACTAATAACGTACATGCAAAAACTTTAACGCCAACTAATAACATCGTTCGTGACCACGGGCACTTGATTAATTAAACAAACAATAAAACTATACGGATTGTAGTCACCAGTGGCGTATCTTTGGGCTTGCTGTGTTTAACATATCTACAAATATGTCCATTTTAGGCTCCTGTAAATAAAAGTTAAATATAAGAAATTATTAATAACTATAAGTGCACGAAATAATAATTAGATGTTTGATTAATTTTCAGTTATTTATAAAGAATAAAAATATAACAACTTTACACAATAATTATTTGGACCTAAGAGAAACTTGACCCTTAAAGATAAACAAAATCTATTACTGAAATAAACTTGAACTAAACTGATAAGTCTTGGAGCAAGTTAATAAGTTCGACTACTTGAAGGAAATAATAACATTGCGGGAGATTGTTGAAGTTGGAAGTCCATATTGATGAAATAATGTTTCGAAAATTGGATAGTAAACATTTGCAATAACTTGGAGAGAAAAGTTTTTGCTGCATTAACCCTCTACTACTTCCTATACCCCTTTTAGACTCCTTGATGCTTAAAATATTACAGAAGGGTGGAAAGCGGAAAGTAATCAATTGATTTTGGTGAAAAAGCATTAATCAGTTAATGGGCATTGTTTTTTAGGGTTCTCTACGTAGAAGTTTACAAAACAATTGTGCAGAACATTTAAACATTCTCGAATCTATCTTATACAAGTGTGTGTAATCAGTAATCATTAAATTATGTAAAGGGTGCAAGCAAGTACTTATAAATGCAGCCGGCTTGAACGATTCCATATCTCCAATCCCTAAAAGCTCGGACTAACCCGCAGCTTACAGAAGCATTCACGAGCATCATCACGTCGCTATTGTCATTACATCACATTTACAACCATACATTAATTTTTGGTCCTTCGAGACGGATTTGGACGGTCCAAAATTTGAATTTCAGTTTTTCAAGCCTTTGTATAGAAATAGGTACGAATCCTTCAACATCATTAAAGACAGTACAACTGTAGGGATAGATATACAGGGACAAAAGATTAGTATGCTTAGATTTGCAGATGATATAGCAGTATTAACATTTAGTAAGAAGATAGCTTTAAATATAATGGAAGCGGTACTGACAAAACAGTATTGTATGAAAATAAATAAAAGTAAAACAAAAATGCTGGTATGCAAGGGAAGAAACAATAGAGAAAAAGCGAATACAAAGATAGGAGACAAAAATTTAGAAAAATTGGTCAATTTTAGGCATCTAGGAAGTCAGATAAGAGTAATAGGGATATAAGCAGGGGATAACGCAGGGTGGAGTCGCCTTCAATAAAAATAAGTAACTTGTATAGTCGCGAACGGTTAATTCAGAAATTCGAAAAAGGTTGTTAAAGGTATATGTTTGGAGCGCGTCGTTGTACGACTGCGAAACATGGACGGTGGGCGCAGCGGAAAAGAAAAGGTTAGAAACGTTCGTGGTGTTACAAGTGAATGATGAGGATACCGTGGATAGAGAAGATTAGAAATGAAGAAGTATTAGAAAGAATAGGAGAACAGAGGGCTCTATGGAAGTCAATAAGAAATAGTGGAGATAGATTAGACCTCCTCAGGAATGAGGGTCTAGTCAGAGACATATTAGAGGCAGAAACGGGAGGCAGGAGGGGTAGAGGTAGACCTAGATTAGATTATTGTTCGCAAATAGTTAAGGATGTTCTAGTTTTAGGGAAATGCGAAAATTAGCTCAGGATACAAAGGAGTGGCGGTGTGTGTCCAACCAGTCTTTGGACTGACGACCTTATGATGATGATAACGAATTCTTCAGCATAGTGGAAAACACCCCTATTGTCGATCATTGAAATCTAATTCGTCGTACGATGTTATTCTTAATAATTGTCGGATTTTATTGGAATTGTAATGAATAACGGAATAATCAACTGTTTGAATGTGAAATCGTCTAAATTATGTAAAATTAGATTGTAAGAGGTTACCAGTTGTTTCTACAACAACATTAAGTGGAGCGGGCGAGCTTAGCGCGATTAAAAAGGATAATTTGTTAAGACCGAGGATCTAAAAGGACGAAATCTTTCCTGCGTTAATTAAGGAAGCGCGGTATAATGAGTACATAATTTTCCATTTAAAATCTTACTTCACCCTCCCGCAAGTGACAAGCCATTTATAACTGAAGATAAGGGCTACCGCTTATACATTAACGGAGTTCCTTGAACAACCACAAATTTGCCCAGCTACGCCACGCCGCCTTGGATAAAACACCAGTAATTAGAAAAAATACACATATATATATAAGCATATATAGTGCATCAGTGTGTTACTAACTGCTAGGAAGTAAAATGATAGTGGGAAGTCCGCACAAATTACCAAATTGTGTATCTTTAAAAATTTTTTGTTCTGCTTGTAACGGTTGATACGCGCATTGTTTTAGTCATGTTCTTTCATCCTTGTTGAGATGGATCTATCATCTATCTTTTTCCGATGTAGAACTCCACAGGAGCATGGTAACTGATAGACACCATCAGATTCCAGCGGAACAACATCCTTCACTCTGGTAATCTAGTCTTTAAGTTTACCGCAAGTATTGAAGATTGTTTTGATGCCATCCGTCTGCAAAATTCGACTGATTTTGTCCCTGAATCCTTTAATTAATGGAACACTTGCTGTAAACTTTGGCTTTACTTCAGTGAACTTTAGTGCTAATCTGCGAGGATGTCCATCCCTCGTATCACGCCTCCAGTACCCACTAAAGATAAGACGATCAGTGGCAAAACAAAATTCCTTATTTAATGATTCTGATTGAAGGATTGATCATTGACTGTTTCTGTTCCAGATGATGCTGAGAATTGGTAATGAGATATCGTTTGACATGGGGAGACTTCTGGTGGATGGTGTATGTCCGCAAGTGCCATAACATAAAGGATTAATTACTGACTCTGCTTTGGATGATGGTGAGAATTGGCATTGATATATCTTTTGATATGGGGAGACTTGCGGTGGATGGTGTATGTCCGCAAGTGCCATAACATAAAGGATTAATCACTGACTCTGCTTTGGATGATGGTGAGAATTGGCATTGATATATCTTTTGATATTGGGAGACTTCCAGTGGATGGCGTGTGTCCTAAGGTGCCATAATATATAGGAAGACCAGTTTTCTTCGTGTTCCCGATTCGGGAACTGCGGTTAGAATCCGGATATTCGTTTTCTTTAGATTTTACTATTATAATTGTAAGATTTAAGGTATCTATAATGTGAATCCTGACATTATCCTGTTTTATCTTTAAAGAAAACCATGCCAAAAGGCAAAACTGTGAACGCTAGCCAATGTATTGTTATTCCAAATAAACTTTGTGAAACGAACGACGAGTAATTGTTTTTAATCTAAAAGCAGGAGGTAATGTTGCGCACGTTAAAACAGAAGAGGTGAACTCGTGACGTCTGAATGATGAAGAGAGGCGCTGCGCCGTTGCCAAGAAGAAATAATTTACAACACCCGTAAGACAGGGCGTAATTACTAGAAAGACAACCGCGGTGTATACGGAGTAAGAGAAGGGAGGACGATAGATAAACAGAACGAGGAACGGGAGTAAAAGAAGAAACGGGAAACGTTAGATGCATTCGCTGAAAGCGGTCGCCTATAAAACAGTTTATGAGTATTTAAGCTGAATATTACCGCTGAAAGTGAAGTGGCCTAACGCTTAGATCCTTGTACCGAGATCCTTAATGTTTCGACGACTGTGCGCGCTGCCTCCTCTGTGCTCTTGCCGACAACGGATGTTAATTGAAAAGTAAAAAGGCAACGAGAACCAACTGTCGAGTTTGCAGAAGACATTCTAAATGAGTTGTAAAGTACCTACGTACATTGCTACACGTTACGTATTACCAAACCCTCACTTCTCTTCGCGTTCTACGACCCACACCACCGACTGGAGGTTTCGTTTCAATAAAAAAGAGCTTCGTCAGGAAAACAACCCCAGATCTCTTTATTTTTGAAAAAAATCCACATAGCTGCGTCTACCTCCCGAAAAATGGTCTCACAAAAAAGTCAGAACTCATTCATGATAGAGGAAAACGTTTCAAATCTGGTTCGTCATTCAAACCGTCTAAATGAATCACTTTTTGCTCTAATAATGCTACGTAGATGTAGTCGTAGATTCTTTGAATGGTTGGCAATCCTGATACAATACGAAAGCAATTTGCAGATTCAGTTTTAAAACTGTTTGTAGGTATGTACAGTCTATTTCAATTTGTTAGAATTGTGACCTTGAATAAATCTGCGCGAAGATAGAAAGAATACACACTAGGCGTGAGCAAGACAGAAATAGTTGGAACAAGCTTGAACGAGCAGAGCTCTCGATGGGCGGTCTTAGGAGATCGGCTAGAACTGTACAGTACTAGACGAAAATGTTTAGCAATTTCTTAAAACAAAAATGTATATAAATTAACAATAGAAAACAAAGCAAAAGTTTTATAGGTGTGTAGAACGTTAAGTTAATTCACTTGTTATTATTTTTGGCTAAATATGCTTTTAAATAAAGCATATTCTTAAATTTTAACGAGGCAGTTTAAATAATTTTGCAAATGGTACTGTACACTTTTGTCTAGTTCTCGCTCGATGATCGGTGAAGAAATGAGCTCCGCAGACAAATATGATTGAATTTGGAATCATGCTACGGCGCATATTAATAAAGGGAAGAGGCATATCTCAAACTTCTTGAAACGAACAGTACCTATATTTCATTATTATCAATTGTTAAGTAAGACCAAGAAACGTGAATTAAATCGGCATAAAAACCTTTAAATTAAGCAGTAGATACCCACCTACTTATTAAGATTTATACATAAATTATCATTGTATACATATGATTCCCTAATTTAACAAAGTCGTGAACGAAACGGTGAAATTTAGTTAAGATTGTAAGGAAATAAAATAATAATGAAGTCTTGCATTTAATTTTGGAAGAAATACTTGAAAACGACACAAAGTCACAAGTTTATAAGTATTGTTGCTCCAAGATTGTCTTTGGCCATATGCAGTTTTATCAAACTACTCGATCCGAAAGTTACATAGAGCAATTCAGTTCCTGAATTGAATTCTCTAACAATTGCAGCGAATTTCCCATTATAATAGCGTCTTCGAAGAGAAATAACAATGGAAACGTACTAAGCGGACGTCATCGTCATTTCAGCATTTTTTTCTACAATAGCACAAACTTTACACATTTGGGGTTACGTCTGATACGCGAAAATGATAAAAATCAGAGGGTAACTATAGAAATTGATGAACTATTGAATACATTTGCAAGACATAATAAACGACGTGTCATTATATACGGAGTCATTATAAGCGATCATAACAATATTATTCACTATGTGCGAATTAATCATTTACCATGGTCCCACTGCTTAAAAGTTTGATTAGTCTCTTAATAAAAAGACCTGCTTTTGTTTATAACTTCTCTTTTCGAAGATAATTATTCCAATAATTTTTTAGCTAGACTAAGAAATTAGGTTATTACCTATTATAGTGAAAACGGAAGCTTTCATATTCTATTAGGCTTTATCCGCGGCGTCGCTCGCGTTGATGTCCTAAATACATGTCAATGATCATCGACGACCACACAATACTAATTTTTCAATCCCTAGGGAAGAGTAGTTTTTTCTGTGTAATAGGTACTTTTCCAAAGTTCTTTTCTCTATCTCTGATAATGTGTCTACAAAATTTTTTGATATGTATTACCTACTCGCGGCTTCTTTCGCGTTGATACCGTAAGTACGCAAAAACTAATTCTGCTATCCCTCGGGAGTAGTAGTTTTTGTCTGGATAAAAGGTACCCTCCGACAAAATTTCATGCTGATCGGTTAAGTAGTTAAGGCATGAAATAACAACAAGCAAACAAACCTAACTTATATTTTAAATGCAAACTTAATTAAAAGAGAAAAAAAGTTAAAAGGGTAATAGTATGTGGCCACTAAAAGTTATAATAAACAAATTACCCTAATACTATTCGTAAGAATAATATAATATCAGAGGGTTTATGACTTCGAAATAGTGGATGGATATATTTTTGAGACCATTTAACAATATTCAATTTAAATGTGTACGCATGCAAATATCTCATTCAGAATTAAATAACATACAAAAATTAATGACACCTATTGTTAATCGTTTCGAACGAGACTGATGAAACTAAAATCCATGTAACGAAACAGATTTTATAAATAAATAATTCAAAAACCAAGAAATATTTCATTTCTTAATTAATTATTTCATTGGGATTCTTTGGGAAATAAAACTTTTCCATTCATATCTAACGATAAGAATATTAATGGAATTATTCAAAATGGAAACAATTGATTTTCTATTTATCCATCTATTTATTTATGAATGGTTTTATATAGAATTTATAAATTTTGCATTGGTTCCCATTGAAAATCAATGGAAATTTTTCCTATGTAAATATTAATGGAATTATATTGTAAATGGAAACAATTATTTTTCCATTTATGCCAAATGGTTTTGAATGGAATTTACAAATTTTCCATTGATTCCCATTGAACTTCAATGGAAATTTTTCCTACGGGATAGATTGATATACTGTCTAATTAATTAATAATCATAGTAGAGAACTTATTTCGAGAGTTTTAGTTGTGAACTTTTCCACAACTTATTATGTATTACTGTCGCGTTTTCCCCATTTTGTAGCGTCTATACCTTCGAACGCGCATTGGTAAAAATGTAAGAGTAAAACTTGAGACTAATTGAAATTGTGTAGAGAATTTGAATAGTGCACGTAAAAAAGGATGCAAATTGGATTTCTTAAAAAAAAGCCTTCAGTAGGTACCTAATTCTGTCGCTTAATGGGCTGCTTATTTGCATTATTCGAAACAATAGGCGCTCCTATTCTAAAATTTTAAGGGGTTAATTGTAGCCAGTTCTTGCTGGATTTATTCATTCGCCGTTCGTTCATTGACGAGCACTCATTTCACGAAACATTCACAAAAACACCACAATAGCAGACGGCGGGCTTAATACAATTTGAATAAATGATCCAGTATATACATACATACATATACATCTAAGTAATTATTGTACTTACGTTACAACCTGCAGTACCCCTGAACCACCCTTCTCTAGAAACGGCATTGAGCGAAACTGAAAAGAAACCAACTATTTACTATCGTTGAAGGGAAAAATGTCAAGAAAAATGCCTAATTGTTTAAATTTAATTACTGTATCACTAGGTTTTCAAAATATGGAGTTCTAAAATTTATGGGTTTCAGTTTTAAAGACTTTAGATCTCAAAAATTAATACATTGTTAACACCTGACATTGAAACAGAATCATGTTTCGCTATAGAGAATGACCGCTTATACTTCAAGATTCCAGAGCCGCCAGAAATTACTCATTTCACTTTACTTCTTTCCATGTGCTGCCTTTTAGGCAATGCTTCACAGAATGTTGTTAAAATTATAATTGATAGAGGTCATTGATACTTTTGAAGCTTCACTATCATTTAATTTGTTATTGTTTCTGTAACTTTTCAATACCACTTTAACGTTTAACAAACACTATTTAATGTTTGTTCGACTAGTTTTGTCTTTATTAGGACATTTTCAATAATCAAATACAACCAAATATTTGATCAAATATTTCATTCTTGAAAATGTCCTAATAAAGACAAAACTAGTCGAACAAACAATAAATAGTGTTTTATTTTTAAAGTTAAAGTGAAATATTGATAAGTTACAGAAATTTACAATCAACACTCCCACAAACTTCCTACCGACGATAAATATTTCTGCCAGATGCTCCAGAGTTTGTAAAAAATTCGTAATATTATAGTCTTTCATTTTTAAATTTGATACCTGGGGAACTATATCAATACTTTTTGTAAGCAGCTAGGCCAATTTTAGAGGCCAAACATCCCCCAGGCACAATTAAAATGTTATTTAAATTGTACCTGGGGGATGTTTGGTCCCTTCTATTCGTCTAGAGGTATTGAAACAGTTCCCGAAGTATTATATTTAAAAATGAAGACTCACACTATAAGTAAAATTACAATCTTCTTTTTGCGAACTTTCAAGCTTCTGGCAGAAATTTACCGCCGATGGGAAGTGTCGGGCAGTGTTCAAGGAGAAAATGAAAAACGAAAATTTACCTGAATATTAAAGGGATGTTTATAATTCATTCCACTAGCCCGTTACTTCGTAAACAAAAATAATAAAAATTACAATTTGTACCCGAATTTGTAAAAACAAAATCCCAATTGAAATCAATTTACTAAGTATTTCAGAAAATACTACAAACGGCACAGTGAACGCCATCTGTAGCACGATGCTACATTTTAGGATTACGTATTTTTCAACAAGGTCCACTTGTGTGGATATCTACTTGCTGAAAACGAATCCCGGCGTAGCCAACCTCAACGTGATAGGCACGTTAGCTTAATCGAATAAAATAATTCGAAGTGGTCTGTATTCTGTCGAAACTGCCAGACGCGGATCGCGATTTCGATCTTTTTGGATCTCATCAGCGCGTCGCAGGCAGCTCCGACAGAACACAGACCAACTTTTACCTGCTGTCTTAACAGTGCGTTTCAGAAAATACTACAAACGGCACAGTGAACGCCATCTGTAGCACGATGCTACATTTTAGGATTACGTATTTTTCAACAAGGTCCACTTGTGTGGATATCTACTTGCTGAAAACGAATCCTGGCGTAGCCAACCTCAACGTGATAGGCACGTTAGCTTAATCGAATAAAATAATTATTAATTAATTTTCACCATTATACGTACTGTTAAGACAGCAGGTAAAAGTTGGTCTGTGTTCTGTCGGAACTGCCTGTGACGCGCTGATGAGATCCAAACAGATCGAAATCGCGATCCGCGTCTGGCAGTTTCGACAGAATACAGACCACTTCGAATTATTTTATTAGGTATTTTAGTTGATATTACAAATTAAATTGTAACAATTAAGAAAATTGAAATAATTTTTAAAAAAAACATGTCAAAATTGATTTTTTTTCGTGTACCTAATGTCTGACGGCTCTGGGATCTTGCTCTATTATAGTTATAGGGAGTAAATCAGTATAATATGCGTAATACTAGCAGATATGGAGCTTTTAGTACTTAAATGTTCTGTTATAAAGAGTTTAGAATATTTCTTACGTAAAAGTTCGTCGAAAGTATCTGAAGTAAAGCAGTCGGAGTTAGCGGAAGTAAATGGCGTTAATATTTTCTCACCGTTATCACGCAATTTACGTGTTACTGTTTAGAATCGTCATTTATCAAGAAAACCTAATGGATCGTGCCGAAACCTGCAGGAACGGAGCAAGGTCACCAGGGTGTGTCTGGCGGATTAAAAAAAGGAATTGATCGGCCGGGTTAGTAGGCTGGTGAAAATTTTATTCTAATAATAAAGGGCTCTCTGGACGGTCGGTTGGCATAGCCGGGATCCAAAAAAAGGAATATCTGCGGTAAGCTACAAGCTTACAAATCATTATTAATTTGCCTAATTTCTTTTCGGGAGAGGAAAATAATTTGGACGGATGTCGGAGATCCGACATTGTTTATGCTCCCCTCGAGATTTTAGTGTCTGCAGGAGAGAGGCGGACTTCCCACGAAAACCCACCACCACCACCACCCTTCATTGAATAAAGAAGAAATTTCTGATGAAGGCTTTCTACAGAAAAGCTCTTTTACAAGTTGATTTATGGCCGGCTTTGTAAATATCAATTAAACTAAAATGCAAACGGGACAAATTAAAATTGAAACGAGTTTCTTACCGTCAATTTCGAAACGACCTAAACGTCGCGTTTTACATCCAGAAAATATTAGACCTCAATTTGTGTACGTACCTACTTTGACAATACACTCAATTATCTTTTAATTACACAAAAAACGGTTTTTATCGAAACTTCATCAGTAATTCGAAAAAGTAAAAATTTCGTTAAGGCCAAAAGAGTGCATATCTCACAAAAAAATTTCTTTGTTTATATAGCGACAGAGTAAAGAAATCTTTGTAAATATTTTCCATGTTTAAAAAATTATTAATTGCATTCATTTGATTCGAAAACATTCAGAGGAATTAATTAATTCCTTCTCATAGATATATATGAAGATTGGAAAAACTTTGGCGGTTGTTGTAGAACAAACAGAATAGCTCAAAACCCCAACGCCAAAACACGACACTGTAGTTGTCCAACTACAGTGTCGTGTTTTGGCTATTCTGTTTGTTCTCATAGATCAGGGATGGCGAACCAATGGTACGCGTGCCATTAGTGGCACGCGACACAATTTTTTGGGCACTACACTAATTTCAATCACAAATTTCATTATGCATTACGAAAAAAAGTCTGAAGTAGGTATTATATGACGACCAACCCTAAGTGAAGCTTCAACGCATAGAGATGTCATTCGCGCTTTTGAGGCTAAACTGCCAGTTTTCAAGAACGACATCATCACAAGAATCTACAAGTAATTTCCAAATTTGAAAAAATATAACAACAATTTAGAGATACATGAGAATCCAGACTAAGATCAAGTTACTGAAGAATTTGTTTCTGTGATTGATTCTTTAATCAAGGAATTTTCAGCGAGATTTTCTCGGCCCAGAGAATTATCGGAAATACTCAAGTTTATGTACCCTGATGTGACGTCATTTGATAAACTGAATTTGTCCCAATTCAATAGGTTGGAAATTGAAGAATATGAAATGCAGCTGAATTATTTCCAGTCTAGTTCAATATGGAATCAAAAATTTGTTGAAACAAGGAAAGAGTTAGAAATAATTGAAACAGAAAGATTAACAGGTGCCAAGTGAAAATGCTAATAACAAAATTTTGGAAGCATGGAATGCGTTACCAAAACAATTGAATTATTTGAAGAAGCTGACTTATACTATTTCAACAATGTTTTCATCAACCTATGCCTGCGTGTCATTATTTTCAGAGATGAGTAACATTAAAAACTCGATTAGAAACCGTTTGACAGATGACTCCAGTTCAGCATGCATTCTTACAAACTTAACATAAGTTATTTGTCATCTAATCT
>NW_020439682.1:1273159-1294668 GCF_000699045.2 Agrilus planipennis
TGTTTATGCTCCCCTCGAGATTTTAGTGTCTGCAGGAGAGAGGCGGACTTCCCACGAAAACCCACCACCACCACCACCCTTCATTGAATAAAGAAGAAATTTCTGATGAAGGCTTTCTACAGAAAAGCTCTTTTACAAGTTGATTTATGGCCGGCTTTGTAAATATCAATTAAACTAAAATGCAAACGGGACAAATTAAAATTGAAACGAGTTTCTTACCGTCAATTTCGAAACGACCTAAACGTCGCGTTTTACATCCAGAAAATATTAGACCTCAATTTGTGTACGTACCTACTTTGACAATACACTCAATTATCTTTTAATTACACAAAAAACGGTTTTTATCGAAACTTCATCAGTAATTCGAAAAAGTAAAAATTTCGTTAAGGCCAAAAGAGTGCATATCTCACAAAAAAATTTCTTTGTTTATATAGCGACAGAGTAAAGAAATCTTTGTAAATATTTTCCATGTTTAAAAATTTATTAATTGCATTCATTTAATTCGAAAACATTCAGAGGAATTAATTAATTTCTTCTGATAGATTAATCTTAGTTTTAATTGTTCTACCACAATTTTCCACATCTTATTTTGTGGATTTATGTTTTCGGCTTACTTGGCTGTCATAAAATAGAAAATAGAGCTAGATTTTTAAAACTGCATTACGAAATGAGAAAAGCATTATCACTTTTACGCCCAAATATCTATAAAGACGTTATCAAAAAATATTATGTTCAAATTTTGCATTGAATGTAATCAACCAAGTGATATATTATTTTTATCTAACTTTTAGTGTACCGTTAAATTTTTAGACAAAACTTGAGGTGTACTAGATTGATTAACTTTTATATAATTGCAAATATCAAAATATTCTTGGTTTTCCTCAAAACACTTAAATCAGTTTACATAAAATTTTCTAATAAATAAATTAATCAGGTTCTTAAATATTATTAGATGTAATACCTGCAAATAACCATAAGGAATGATGCGACAAATAATAGTGGTCTAAGTAGGCATTTAAAATGTTTGGGATTCTAACCTTAAAGATGAAGTGTATTGTGACTAACTTGCATTAACCTTCCAGTTCGGTTTTAATTTCGTGTCATACAACACATAATCTTACAATTTTGTTGCTAATAATCTAACAAACTAATGCTGAAAGAGAAATAAAAAGATTGTAACTTTGAAAGAGAATAAATAATTGTGCGTACCTTTGAAAATTTAGTCAGCTTTAGAACCGGATGGAAAAGTTCGAACAGCATTTTCTTCGTACGTGTCGCGATTTCTATACGTTAACTACGATCCGCTAGCATCAGTACTAACACGGACAGAATGTAATATCTGCCTTTCTTTTTTCCTTCGTGTTGAAATTGATTTTTTTTCGTGTACCTAATGTCTAACGGCTCTGGGATCTTGCTCTATTATAGTTATAGGGAGTAAATCAGTATAATATGCGTTATACTAGCAGACATGGAGCTTTTAGTGCTTAAATGTTCTGTTATAAAGAGTTTAGAATATTTCTTACGTAAAAGTTCGTCGAAAGTATCTGAAGTAAAGCAGTCGGAGTTAGCGGAAGTAAATGGCGTTAATATTTTCTCACCGTTATCACGCAATTTACGTGTTACTGTTTAGAATCGTCATTTATCAAGAAAACCTAATGGATCGTGCCGAAACCTGCAGGAACGGAGCAAGGTCACCAGGGTGTGTCTGGCGGATTAAAAAAAGGAATTGATCGGCCGGGTTAGTAGGCTGGTGAAAATTTTATTCTAATAATAAAGGGCTCTCTGGACGGTCGGTTGGCATAGCCGGGATCCAAAAAAAGGAATATCTGCGGTAAGCTACAAGCTTACAAATCATTATTAATTTGCCTAATTTCTTTTCGGGAGAGGAAAATAATTTGGACGGATGTCGGAGATCCGACATTGTTTATGCTCCCCTCGAGATTTTAGTGTCTGCAGGAGAGAGGCGGACTTCCCACGAAAACCCACCACCACCACCACCCTTCATTGAATAAAGAAGAAATTTCTGATGAAGGCTTTCTACAGAAAAGCTCTTTTACAAGTTGATTTATGGCCGGCTTTGTAAATATCAATTAAACTAAAATGCAAACGGGACAAATTAAAATTGAAACGAGTTTCTTACCGTCAATTTCGAAACGACCGAAACGTCGCGTTTTACATCCAGAAAATATTAGACCTCAATTTGAGTACGTACTTACTTTGACAATACACTCAATTATCTTTTAATTACACAAAAATCGTTTGTATCGAAACTTCATAAATAATTCGAAAAAATAAAAATTTCATTAAGGCCAAAAGAGTGCATATCTTACACAAAAATTTCTTTGTTTATATAGNATTACTGTTCGCAAATAGTTAAGGATGTGGGATGTTCTAGTTTTAGGGAAATGCGAAGTTTAGCTCAGGATAGGAAAGAGTTGTCCAACCAGTCTTAGGACTGACGACCTTATGATGATGATAATGATGAGTCTATTTAATTAGTAATTATAAATGAGTATATAATAAACGGAAAAGTATAATTATATAAATCAAATGGATATAATCTACATATTACATATGTAGTTACTGCAATAGATTGCATTTTAGTTGATGTGAGAAATTGTTGTAGAACACATTTTGGTAAGTAATAATTTTCACGGTTAGGGGGTTCTGTTTTCGGTCCAATTCGAGTAACCATTGTTTTCTTACCAAACCAAATAGTATTTCTGAGTTAATGCACGAAGTTAGTGTGAGAGTCTAAACACTTGACCGAAGTGTCGAGTACAAACTTGGTAGCGCCATTCCTGCTCGTTCAAGGATATTCTATTTACGTTAGACCGGATGTAGACCAACAAAATTGTTCTTATCTCCTGCTTAATTTGCACTGGGCTTCACTTCTAGTTCCGGATAAAGCATTACTTATGTACTGTCCTCCACGATACCGTTTCCGAATGACTTGATAAAATCCAAGTCAACTACCCTTTCAGAGACCAAGAGTCCTTATCTACGACAATAGACTATTATCGGCTAATTATTAAAAACAGTGACTAGCGTACAATTATGATACATATAAAGATGCTCCATATGTTCAGGTCTATGGTTTTAGAGTAGCTACATGAAAGTTTGTAATGAAAATTTGTGTGCCTGGGATTTAATAAAAGTCTAAAACTAACGATAAATAGATTTTAGAAAATACTACAAATGGCGCAGTAAACGCCATCTGTAGCACAATGCTACATTTTATATCTACTTGCTGAAAACGAATCCCGGCGTAGCCAACCTCAACGTGATAGGCACGTTAGCTTAATCGAACAAAATAATTAAGTAATAATAGTTAAGACAGCAGGTAAAAGCAGGTAAAAGTTGGTCTGTGTTCTGTCGGAGCTGCCTGGGACGCGCTGATGAGATCCAAAAAGATCGAAATCGCGATCCGCGTCTGGCAGTTTCGACAGAATGCAGACCACTTCGGATTATTTTATTCGATAAATAGATTATTTAGCTGCGACATCGTCAATGTCCTAGTTTAATAGGAGGTTTGGGTGAAAATTATCAATCCTTTGGATGGGTTGTATTATTCATAAAATAATATCTACAAATATACGTAGGTATGAGATAAACACACGCAATAAAATAAATATTGCGGTCATCATCATCGTAGGGTCGTCAGTCTTAAGATTGGTTAGACATGCATCTTCACTTTGTCCTATTTTAAGCTAATTATCGAATTTCCCTAAAACTAGAACAGTCCATATCATTAACTATTTGTAAACAGTAATCCAATCTAAATCAACCTCTACTCCTCTTAACTCCTGTTTCTGCTTCTAATATGTCTCTAGAACTATGGTGATACTAAGACCAAAACTTGATAATGGTTATATTCAAGTTGTACTGAAAATATAGACGTTAAAGTTGTATAAAACATATCTGCAAAATAATTAGTCTTTTCTAACTCAGACATAAATAATAAAAAAAAATGACTTCTGGTTTTTGCTCACGAACCGTTAAATAGATATGTGGTTGTGTCTAGTGAAATAGCACTGCCGTGTCTCATTAATAAAATGTCTGGAAAGCTGCTGGTTACTTCCCGTAACCACAACAATTAATTGCAAGTCTAGCGTAATCTTCATTTACTGTAAAAAGTTATGACTTTAATTATTCAAATGTAGGTTATTTTTTTTTTGGGTTTCATTCTAAAAACGGGCTTAGTTATAACGCATGAGCAGGTACTGTTTAATTGCTATGAACTTTTCCGGTGATATAGAAGAACTATGAAAAGTGAGAGATCAATTGAAACCACCGGTCGTTTTGTCAATTCAACTTTCCTTTTTTACTACAAATATTTTTTTTAGCCGCAAAATTTAGTTTCTAATATTTTAATATTATTGGCAACACACACACATAAACACACACATCTACTGTAAATAAGAATAACAATTTTGTTAATAAAACCATTTTCTATTTATCTACATTGTGTTTCGTAATATTGCAGGGGGGGGTTATCTCTGCTNTAAATCTAAATTACAATTCAACGTTTTAAGAAATTCAATGCTTAGTATTCCTTCTAATTCCATATTTAAATGTGCGACATGAAACTTGATTAAATATATGAAATCCTATGACATTGTTAGTTACTTAAAAAATGATTTCAAATTAATATTGCATATTAATCCAGTATTAATTAACTAGCAATGTCATAGGATTTCATATATTTAATATATATATAATTAAGCTAATAAAAATCGACGGATGGTTAACCTTGTACGTCGATTGGTGGTGGTTGGTGTTGTCACCTCTCGTAGTTTAGTAGTCAGAACATTGGTGTTAGTTTGGAGTGGGTAAATCAAAAATCGAGAAAAAATGATTTCAAATTAATATTGCATATTAATCCACTGTTAAGTAACTAACGATTTCATTGTGTTTCGTGTTGTTAAGTAAATTACATTTTGCACTTCTTGTTCTTTTATTTAGTTTAAAATAGAGGAGTAGAGAGTTCGTGAGGAAGACCATCGGAATTGTGTTAAATTCATTTCCTGCGTATTTTTTCTACATTGCCAGGGTCCTAATTGAGCGTGGCTGTCAAACAGGAGCCGCGCCTGCCTCCGGTTTCTAAAAGCTGAGCCGGAGTAAATTGTCACTTCTTCCGCGACATTACTTCCAGACGCCAGTTATGTCGTCGGTGTTTACTCCTTAAACAGTCATGATAAGGGTTTTTGCCAGCCTGTTGCTCTAGATGTTTCCTCCTTTTTACCAACTAAAACGAGACTAACTAAAACGAAACAGCACTTACGATTAAACGCGCTAAAACGTTAGTAGGTACGCTGAGTTGTATTACGTTATTCTTGTTTTCCCTTATTACAATTACATCTCTTCCATCCGCACTTTAAAAGATAAGACACATAGTATCTTGCAGTAAACACTTCGAATGAAATAATTTTTACACAGGGCTAAATTATTCTTTTAATTCCGCTTTTACTTTATGTAAATCGTAACTTATATTATAAATGCGAATGTAAGTTTATTTGTTTACTACCATTTTACGCCCTAATTACTCAATCGAGCATCATGAAATTTTGTACACATTATGGGGTGTTTGTAAAAAGAAATGCTTTATCTTTTGCTTCCGAAAATTGAAGTAATTCCTTCAAGGTACATGCATAAAAAAAAAGATGAAGGAAAAGGTTTTGCTTTAAAGTAAAGGATTTTACAAAATTTGTAGTTATTAAAAGATGCATCGGCTCAAAAAGTATAGGATCTGCTTCGAAAAAAAGAATCTATATTCACTAGGTTCAACCTTTCTCGCTCGTTTCAACTTACAAAAGGTAACGTAAAAATTTATGTATTTGTAGGACTGTTTTTGTGTTAAAATCTATGTAAAAGGACTTGTGTAAGTAATCTTTAGTTATGTGGTCCCAGTGTTGTGTTTCTTATGGCTGATATGGTATATTTACGTACAAGAAAGTATTACATACCAAGACGTACATCACGAAAATCAGATTTTGAAATGTTATTTAGATTTTGACGCGTATCCCGGAATACGTGAAGCAGCCGTTTCACCTGTGCAAAAAATGAAATTATTGTGCAAACTATTCTACATTTGTTAACTTTCAACACTGCACAAGTAAATCAGGAATGTATTAAACAAATAAAATAAAGAGCTGTTATGGAACACACACACGTGGATTGCACGATGCAAGTTTCAACTAATTTATCGAAGTG
Organism: Agrilus planipennis; assembly: GCF_000699045.2. Lineage (NCBI taxonomy): Eukaryota > Metazoa > Arthropoda > Insecta > Coleoptera > Buprestidae > Agrilus > Agrilus planipennis. The sequence goes on from NW_020439682.1 coordinate 1,279,373, forward strand.
GATAGCAGCTAACCTGTACCTTATTTACTATTACTTTATTTATCCAAAGCATTTCCTTGCAAGGAAAATGTATAGATTATTGTAGCACAAGCTTTTACTTCTACCTTAAGTTTTACTTGAGAGTAAATGTTTTATTTTTATAAATACAGGCTATTGTCAGAGGCACAGGAAAGAAAAAGATATTATTCCTGAGGGATAGAAATCAATTTCCATATAAAAGCAAATAATTACAAAACGGATATAAAATTTGGAGGTTTCTCATTTAAAACTGAGACGTTGATAAGTTTTGTATGAAGTAAATTGCTAAATTTTTTTATGTAGATAGTTTTTGAGTGATGTAAGGTGCCCTTAAATTAAAACGTTGGAAAAGAGTCTATTTTTCGTGTAAATATTTTATCTTGTACATCGAATTGGACAAAAAATGCTTTTGCATTTTGTTGAGTGAATAACAAAGCTTGAAATTCCTTTAAAATGTTGTTTCCATTCACGCAATATCACAATCTGTCACATAACATTGTTGGAAGATACGCTTCTCGCCACTCGCCACGTTATTTTTTTTTTATGTTGTGCGTCATCCCCCTTGGAATTATTCATGTAAAACAGCCATGGCATTAGAGGCGTGAGTATGTAATTTTCTTTCTGAATTAGTCTCATTAGTTTTCCGTGCTACGAGCCATCTATCCTGGCGTTTTACGTTTAATTAAAAACATTTGCACCCATGACCTCACCCGACTAACTCTCTGGGATTTCGGTTCTAACAGATTACCTGCACCTGGCCTACTACGTATAACAACTATACGCGAAAACTAATTGCACATAAAATTATAAACGAAAAACAAAAATGGTTGTTCGTAGGTAACACACACGGAAACATGCCAGACTTAATTCTTTCCAGAAATCCTCGCGATCAGATAAAACGGTTTAATAAAGTGAACTGTTCTATTTCTTTTATTGTGCTTTAGTTACTTGGCACAATAGACAACAAAAAAAAAGAAATGAGACCTGAAATTTTTGATTTTCCAAATGTCAGAGCTACTTGGTACCCAATTAAAACAATTTTGAATACATTTACGTAAAACAATGACACTTGTGAGTTGCGGTCTCAATTTTGTATCTTCAAGCTTTTGTAATCTACTGGTTTGTTTTTTTTTTTCGTGGAAGAGGGGAAATCTTTAAAAGACACCCAGCCGTCTGTACGACTGGGTAGTGTCGGATTCCCGAGGAAGAAGTCCTCGGACCTACCGACTAAAACCCCTCTACCTCAGGCAGTTCTAGAACCAATGTAGGTCCTCTTCAGCCGAAAACTGGAGCACGACCGACCAGTTATACTTCATTTACTTTCTCTAGCGATGTGCCCCTTCCATTGACTTGGATGCGCGCTGGCAAAATCGTAGATAGGGAGAAAAAAGCTCATTATGCTCTCGTCTCTTGTTCATTAAACATACTTTTTCATACAGTACCTGCCAAAAGTTTTGTTCATTCATGAATAGTAGTGCGAGTCGAAAACAAGCGTTAAAGCCTTTAATATGTCTTCAAATATAAATAAACATCTCGTTGATATTTTCAGTAGTGAATAGTACCAATAACAGAGCACATTTGAGCAATGCAATTGTAGTGGATAAAATGGTCAATTTTTCCGTGCAGTACTGTACGGATTATACGCTCCTCACCGGTTAAGAGTTTGGCCGAGAGTTGTCTCCTTCCTTTTCTGGCCTAGTGCTGTTCTTTTCTACTTTGCGCCGGTCAAACTAAAGGTCACACCGCTACAGAAAGTAAATGAAATATAAAAGATTAAAGTTCGCAACCAGTTTTATTTAAAACATTTAGAACGGAGTACAACAAAGCAACTCTATGTAGTCTTCAGATACTTTTTATCTTATTACTGTACGCCTTTCATGTTCTTTGATTCTTATTTTCGGAGATTGATCTCTATGTCTGTTTCCGTTTAATTATGTTTACGTATCAAGCAATTATTTGTTTACAAACATATATGTATGAATAGACTCTATGCAAATATCTAATGTACGAACTGTACATAGATAGATACACATTCGTATATAAATGGTCGTTTAGTTTGCTATGGCTGTTACTACCATTGATTTCTGTTCTGTAATTCCCAATTACCTAACTCGACAAAGTCTGATGAAATGTGGGCCAGTGGGACGTTCCTTGCTCATCCCTTTGCGATTCAAGAACCCTTTAGGTCTTGTTCATTCATTCCAATTACTGTCTGCCTCTGTTTGAAAATTTCATAATTTCTATCCCTTTTTAATACTTTCACCATAAAAAAGGAATCTCATTTCACACCGAGCCATTTTCTTTTCTACCCTTGTTGGCCAGACACTTTCGAAATAGCAATTTTATGAATAAAATATCGAGGCTCAGTTCAATGCAGATTTTTTGGAAAATGTTCAAATAACGGTCCTACTCGATCTGTGACGTTTCACGACTAGAACTACAAAATGAAAAAGTAAGTTTTAAATTAAATTTTTATTCGATGTGAAAAGTGAATTCTTTAATTTTAAAAAGTCTTTGAAAGTAATATTAGAACTGCTGGTTCGTTCCTTATTAGAAACAGTTATTTAATATTTTACATTCAGGAAGCTCTTCAACGACCTAAAAAATATCGGAATATTTTAGCTCCACTTTCAGATAATATCTGGGCTACAAATGAAGATAAATCGTTGTACCTGACGTGAACAATCGCCCTCCAAATTGGCTCTAAATTACCGCCACATAAAATATAAATATTCCAACGAAACGTTACCAAAACGCTGCGGGCAATACATCATTTCACGAAGTAAAATTTACTAATTTATTGTACCCTTGCGATTGTAAACGTACACATTGGCGAGATTACGAGTATCATTGTGAAAAGTGCCTATACAATAAGGGCCAGTCAATTAACAACCTTGAAAAACGTTATCTTCATTTGACTGATTGACATATCTATTTCAGAAATGGCGGAGAAAATACTACCAGAAAAGTTAGTATGGGTCTAAAGCATGCCTGTATATCAGATTACAGTATAAAGACTTCTATTCCAGACGAATAAAGAATACAGGGACAAGATTGGGCAAAAATTTTAACAGCTGGACAGTATAAGTAAGTATTTAGTTTATACACAATTAATTCAGTAATGGATCATAAGAAGATTTAAACACAACATAGGACGATGAAGAAACACCTTAATTTTCCGCGATGTTGAACAATTCAGCGTTATGAAACGTTGAATATAAATGCTGAACTGCTTTTCAATTCGCGTCAGATTTCAACTTTTATTTAGAAAAATTCCTTCCAAATTCTGCACAAAATCGACGGAATATGGTACCCACATGCGCTATACTTTTCAGTTCTGTCGCTTCGTGAGTGTTGCCCTTTACTATTGTAACGTTATGATCCTAAGCAAAGGCATTCTTCAGTTAATACAATTAATCATCATAATCATAAGGTCGTCAGTCCTAAAACCTCCACTCCTTTCTATCTTGAGCTGTTCTTCGCATTTCCCTAAAACTGTAACATCCCACATCATTAACTATTTGCGAACAGTAATCTAATCTAAGTCTACGTCTACTCCTCTTAATTCCTGTTTGACTCCAGAAGCCTCTAGTTTTTGGCCAACGGGCTTCACTAATGTAACCTGTTCATTTCAACTTTTTAAATTCTCTTATTTCCCTACTTGCCTCATGGTTCTAACATTCCACGCTCCGACTCGTGAAATATTCCACCTTCCCCTATTGCACATTCGAATAGGGAACTATTTTACGTCCGGAGTGGATGCCATCATTCGAATTTGGTATGTTTTTCTACAATTAATACCTAGGGAAAGGTAGAGAAAATAAAAAAGAAAAGAATGGGTTTCACCGTGTCTGTTATAAACAAATTATAGTATAAAAAACATAACTGTCAGGATTCCTATTCCCGACGAATAAAAAATACAAGGGCAAGATTGGATAAAAATTTCGACACTTAGACGGTATAAGTAAGTATTTACTCTATACAAAATTAATTCAATAATGGATCATACGAAGATTTAGATACACGTCATTTCTGAAGGTTTAATTTAGGTATATTTAGCAAATATTAACACAACGGAAATCTCTGAGTGCAGTTCCCGTTAAGTGCTAGATTAGATGTGTTTAATATTACTTTGCCTAAAAGTGTGTTTCCTTGTAATTTTAAAAGCCCCAGCTGTATTTATAAGTCTTTTATAGATTTTATGGAAACTGTTAACGGAACAACCGTTTCAAGAATATCTAAACGAATTCCATACAAATACGTTGTTAGTTACTTAATAATTGAATAGAAAAAGCTTTCAAATCTTGTAACTCCATAATAATAATAGGTAATTACGTTTATAACTTACACTTTTAGATATAAATTTTTGCCTCGATAATTATTATTGTGCTATATTAATAATAATTTATGACCAATTGGAAATAGCCGATACAATGTAGGGAGTTCAAGAGATTCAAAAAACGATAGTCTTTAAAAACTATTATATCCTTTGGTTGGAAAATGCAATTGTTTTTTACTCTGAACTAGTTAAATCAGTCATTTAACAAAAGCAAAAACAAGAACGGTCTTTTTTCGATTTGTTATTTATCCAATACAAACTACCTCAAATTAATGAGGAAAAAATTGTTGCTGTTTTCATACCCCCGCCGGGAATCGAACCCGGGACCTTTGGCTTTTACGCAGCAATGTTCTGACCATTAAACTAAGAGAGGTGACAACAGCAACGACGACCAACCGACCTAAATTAATTTGAGGTAGTTTGTAGTGGGTAAATAAAAAATGATTTCAAATTAATATTGCATATTAATCCGTTATTAAGTAACTAACAATGTCATAGGATTTCATACATTTAAGAATGGTCTTGTTTTGAGAAATGCTTGTTCTTTATTTCTATCTTTTAGATATCTAATCTTTTGACCCATGTAAGTCTAAATTTTAAGTATTTTACTCTCGATTCCGATTTGAATGCCTGTTAACCAACTTTAAGGGACAAAGGGCATCATAGTTTCGGGGTTCAGGGACAAAAGTTGTAAATTCCAGTGTACTTACGTATGTACATAGTATATACTACAGTATTAGCAATCAGACCTTTCATTACCCATCCGATCATTAATTTCCATTTTGATTAGGATCACAATTGGGTGTCAATAGTCGCTAATGTACTTTTAACAGGTTTCGCCAAACATTTCACGTTAAAAATTAACAACATTGTATACCTACGGTTAATTTCACGAGACTCGTCGTAATTTCCTATTCTGTTTTTATACTTTCGTTTGTGTTATCCATTATACAGGAAAAAGTTTGCTTATGAAAAATGCGACCCTAATGTAAATTCCGGCGGCGATAAGTTATGCATATTTCTGATCACGCATTATACCCATCACACTTCGGAAGAGAAAAAAGAAAATCGAATGAAAATTTAATAACCAAAATACGAGAACTACGAAATCGAATAAAGGTTTTCGTCAAATATTATCTTACCGCCTGTTGAGACAATATTTTTGGGCGCGTGCTATCAAATTTCTTAATTAAAATAAACATATATTAAGAAAGACGTTAAGGTCTAACGCTTGGAATACTTGAATAGCAGCGTACACCCAATAGATGGCGTGATACACTGTCTGTATTTGGATATGTAAATATTACTGACTGCTTATTTAAAAAAGCTTTTCATATATGTGAACACGGTTAATAAATACTTACTCACATAAAAGTTAATAGTTTCTTGAGTGTAATATATAAATAAATTAATTCTTAGGATATTTACTCGGTGAAAATAATTTTCTCCTTTTTTCACTTTCCACGGCGCCTATGGTTGCAGGAGTTTCCCATTCCATTTACTCTTATTTCATACGACAAAATATAGCGGTTCCCCTGGGTCAATTTGTCTATGGCATGGGATGTAAAGTCGTTGAATCTTGCATAAACAGATATAAAACTGTTTTACTGAGCGCACCGGAATCAACATCAAATCGTTTAGATTCCATGCAAACCAATCCCTTGGGATACGAGAATCGAAATATCTTCCAAACAATACCGAGATTATTAAATACGTCCTTGGTCTCAAGCAAAAGTACTGCAAACCGGAAGAAAATTCACGTATTTGCACTGTTTTTAAAGTTTATAATTCTATTGTAATTTATTGTTTAATAAAAATTATAGATAGTGTTCAATATGTATCAGCAATTTAAAACCTCATGGAAGTGTTTTTGATTTAATTGATTTCTTTCTTTATGAAACACCACTAATTACTTACTTACTAAACAGTAACTTGAGTTTCTTAGACGCTATTTTGAAAAGCTTTTCCATTTATACAGTTTAATCTGTAGCATCGTCGTTTTGTTGACAAGGACTTCTTGTGTTGTTGTGGGCTGTATAAAAACTTGAAGATCGGTTCTCGACTACGACCAACCTAAGGACTACCTGCGCCTGTTACCAGTCAGCAAAAGGTAGAAACGCCATTATTCTCCTTATATTAAACAAACTTTATGAAGAAAGGCCTTACAAATGCGTAGTGCTCTTGTTCTAAAGAAAATATAGGACAGCATTACCACAACAAAAGCAAACTTGAAAAACGAACAAAAGATGGAGCACAGGACATTCATAAAGGCAAAAACCCACGGAATGTAATCAAAAAAGCTGAAATGCCCACGCAAAACACTAACTTTGCATGCGTGTAATGCCACGGACGCACAACTTCATTTATTTAGCCGCGTGCACAAACGAAGCCGCTAAAGCGTCGCTTTCTTTCTTCTGCACAATTTTCCGAGATCTTGAACCATTCAGCGTTACGAAACTTTGAATATACATGCTTAACTGCTTTTCAATGCGCGACAGATTTCACCTTTTATTTAGGAAAATTCCTTCCAAAATTTTTCAGTTTCGTCGCTTCGTCAGTGTTGTCCTTTACTATTGTAGCTTTATGATCCTAAGCAATCAAGCAGAGGCATTCTTCAGTTAATACAATTAATCATCGTCATCATAAGGTCGTCAACATCGAAGACGCCATCAACATCATTAAAGACAGTACAACTGTAGGGATAGATGTGCAAGGGCAAAAGATTAGTATGTTTACATTTGCAGTATTAGCATCTAGCAAAGAGGACCTAGAGATAGCTTTAAATAAAATGCAAGCGGTACTGACAGATCAGTACTGTATGAAAATAAATAAAAGTAAAACTAAAATACTGATATGGAAGGGAAGAAAAAGTAGGGAAAGAGCGAATATAAAGATAGGAGACGATAAATTAGAAGAAGTGGCCGATTTTAGATACCTAGGAAGTCAGATAAGTGAGGATGGAAGGAGTAGTAGGGATATAAAGCAGAGGATAGCGCAGGGTCGTGTCACTTCTATGCTCGCGAACGATTAATTTAGAAATTCGAAAAAGGTTGTTAAAGGTGTATGTTTGGAGCACGGAGTTGTACGGGTGTGAAACATGGACAGTGGGAGCGGCGGAAAAGAAAAGGTTAGAAGTGTTGGAAATGTGGTGTTATAGGCGGATGATGAGGATGTCGTCGGTAGAAAAGGTTAGAAATGAAGAGGTATTGGAAAGAATAGGAGAACAGAGGACTCTATGGAAGTCAAAGTTAAATAGGCGAGATAGGTTGGTAGGACACCTTCTCAGGCACGAAGGTCTAGTCAGAGACATATTAGAGGCAGAAACAGGAGTTAGGTGGGGTAGAGGTAGACCTAGATTAGACTACTCTTCGCAAATAGTTAAGGATGTGGGCTGTTCTAGTTTTAGGGAAATGCGAAGTTTAGTTCAGGATAGGAAAGAGTGGAGATACGTGTCCAACCAGTCTTAGGACTGATAACCTTAGGATGATGATGATAATAAGGTCGTCAGTCCTAAGACTGGTTGGACACGCACCTCCACTCCTTCCTATCCTGAGCTAAACGTCGCATTTCTCTAAAACTAGAACATCCCACATCCTTAACTATTTACGAACAGTCTACTTCTATTCCTATTAACTCCTGTTTCACTCCAGAAGTCTCCAGCTTCTGGCCAACGGACTTCACTAATGCCTACTATATCTAAATCTAGCCTATTCATTTAAACTGTTAAAATTCTCTAATTTCCCTACTTGCCTCTTGGTTCTAACATTTCACGCTCCGACTCTATTGCACTTATTGATGACATCACCCGAAGCAGTCCCCGCTAGGACACCCGAATGAGGGACTAGTTTACATCGGGAGTGCATTACCCTAGAGGAAGAAACAAATTAAGAAAAAGCTATAGCGTTGACCGAGTATAGAGGTCGGGTTCGCCTGAGTGACACCACTTGACCACTCCCTTTTGTTGAAAATTTTAAGGATCAGACGTTTTACACGTACATATACGCCAGTATACGCCCACAAAATTTTTGTAACTACCGTTTTTCATCTTCTAAGAAAGATCTAAAATTGCATTTTAGTTAATAGGAAAGTGCATCATCAGCGTAATTAATATTACGTCAAGACTACATAATCCTTGCAAAATTTACACGAGTTAGATGATATTTTTGTGAACAAGGAAGTTTTATTTATTTGCGCTCCAGTCTGTGATGCAGACTCCTTCTATTCTTTGCCTGGCTCTTGTAGTCTGATGCCAAAAGCGACTGCTGTTGATGCTGATGCTTATTGTGACAGTCTCCCTGCGCTGAGGGTGACTTTCGCTTACACATTTTAGCTCTGGAATGGATATTATTCAGGACACGAACAGGCAGGAGCACTATATTCATCTCAAGGAAGCAATATTAACATTTTAAATGACAATAGGCTGTTTGTGCAAAAATTGGCAAACACCTGATACGTTCTACTGGTTGTATTTTAATTATACAAAACCAGCAACTGTATATAATAGTTAGGAAAAATTATTTCGGTTTCTCATAGATTCAACGAACCCGATTTTAGATTATCAGAATGATTTACAACAACAATTACTCCAGTCTTCACTGTAATTACATGCTGGTACACTAGAGTATAAACACCAACATAATGATACCAATATTTTAATATTTCCAAGTAGATAGCAGACACAAAAATTTTTAAAAACATAAATAGTTTTGATGCCATTAGGTACCAAAGCGAATATATGTACGACGTCTGTTCAAAAAGTATGGCAAATTTTGTGTATTTCCCAAATTATCTATTTATTCATGAATATTTATTTTGTCCCCTTCAAGGTAATCCCCCAAAGCATTTTAAAAAATCATTTCTTGTAATCTTGTTCAGCTCCTTCTTCAATACCGCCTTTATCTCCTCAATCGTAGCGTTGCGTCGTCCTCTCATGGGCCTCTTCAGTTTCGGGAACAAGAAAAACTCATAGGGGGTCACATCTGGAGAAAACGGTGGCTGCGGCATTGTTAGTGTGTTGTTTTTGGCCCAAAATACATGTACAAGCAACGATGTATGAGAAGGGACGTTTTCATGGTGCAAAAGCCAATTTTTGTTCTTCCACAAATCCAGGCGTTTATAGCGGATTGCTTCGTATAAATTGCGCATAACTTGCAGATAATATTCCTTATTGACCGTTCTACCTTGTGGCAACAACTCATGGTGCATCACCCCCCTGCAATCGAAGAATACAGTAAGCAAAACCTTCACATTTGACTTAACTTGGTGCGCTTTTTTCGGTCTTCTTCTTCAAAACACCTCTCAAAAATTAACTGAACATTCAACATGCCCGAACTTGTCAATATGAATACCACCATAATGCCACAAAAAAATCGAAAGTCGAATATACGTCATCATCATCATAAGGTCATCAGTCCTAAGACTGGTTGGACACGTACCTCCACTCTTTCCTATCCTGAGCTAAACTTCTCATTTCCCTAATAATAATTGATAGAATATCCAAGCTGAGAACTATCGCAGTTTTTTCGTATCCAGTTGGGTTCACTTCATCATCATCATCATAAAGTCATCAGTCCTAAGACTGGTTGAACACTCCACTCCTTTTTATCCTGAGCTAATCATCGCATTTCCCTAAAACTAGAATTACCCACATCCTTAACTGTTTGCGAACAGTAATCTAACCTAGGTCTACGTTTACCCCTCCTAACTCCCGTTTCTGTCTCTAATATGTCTCTGACTAGACCTTCATCCTACCAATCTATCTCGCCTATTTCTTATTGACTTCTATAGAGTCCTCTGTTCACCTATTCTTTTTAATACCTCTTCATTTCTAACCTTCTCTATCCACGATATCCTCATCATTTAACCTGTAACATCACATTTCGAACGCTTCTAACCTTTTCTGTCTCTAATATGTCTCTGACTAGACCTTCATGACTGAGAAGGTATCCTACTAACCTATCTCGCATATTTCTTATTGACTTCCATAAGAGTCCTCTGTTCTCCTAGTCTTTCTAATACCTCTTCATGTCTAACCTTCTCTATCCACGGTATCCTCAACATTNCAGATGCATGCATGAAGTTTCCCATAACGTACATTCTGAGATGCATATTATACGTACATATATATGTATATATATATATATACAGGTATATTTATACGGATCACGTGTACCTTTTGACGTGAATAAAACACAGTATTCGAAGCTCTTTAGGTCGTCGACGGTGCACTCGTTTTGATTAATTCGTCTTCTTTCTTTGAGCTGTTGTTGATAGGTTCGTTGCAGCACAGCTAGCACACTTCGTAATTTATCCCTTCGCTTGAAAACAAGTAAGGTTTCATATCCAGGTGAAATGTACGTGTCACGCGACCTGGCATTGGGACTGGAAATGTTACTTACCCACCGTAGACATTCAGTCAGTTGGAAACAATTTAATTTCAGTTTTCCTTTTTATTTAAAACTTTGCTTCTCTCTCCCTCTCTCTCTCTCTCTCTCAATCTTCAAATAACATATTTTCTAAAGAACGACAGAAATTCTCTCCTTTGACTTCATTCGATGCGAAAAATTATCCTGAATTTCACTCGTGTATGCTTTTCATGTGGGATACATTTTGGTACAAATGTACATATATGTAACCATTTTTTTTTCAAAACATTAATAAAAATTTTTTACTCTTCATCACTAGTCCCGAATTCGCTCACATTTCTATTCATCCTCAGATAAACGTTCCATAAACGTTCGAAATGAAAGCTCAATATGGACAAGAGTCTTGAAATAATCAAATTGTAGACTGTAGGTCAAAAGTACTACCAAAAGGAATTAAAACATGATTTGCACCATTAAAGCGAGACCATTCTTTACCTTTCATTTCGAATAAAGCTCAAGTCTTTAATAACACCACAAACATCAAATATCTGTCAAGTCTTAGACCCAGAAATGTAATAAGAACGTAATTTTACAACTGGAAAGTTATAAATCTGACTCTTTTATTACACTTGTATAGTAATCAACAATTAAAAGCTCAGGATAAAGCTCACTGAAAATGAATTTACAAAAAGCGATTTACAATAAAATTGGAATATTACTTCATTCGGCCCTTTGGTATCTCACTGTGCCTTCCTATATTTTAGGAATACCAAATCATTGTTATATATTCTTTAATTCAATTATTACGCGTACCTAAGCTCCTTTCCAATAAGGGACTGGTCTATAGAGGGACCAACTAATTAAGTTTCAGGCTTTAACCATTTTCCTAATTCCTAAAGATAGAGTAAAGATGGTCTGCTATCCTAGACTTCGGCTCTCCGCCCATTAGCTTTGATAGATGTTAGGGATGAAGTAAACAATTTTTTTTTTGGCAGACTAGTAGAAGAAGGGTGTAATTTTTTTATTCTTAGATTTGGTAATATTCTCCTTGAAGAATGCGCATCTTTAATAACACCACACAAACCAAATATCTGTCAAGTCTTAGCCCCAGAAATGCAACAAAAACGTAATTTAACAGCTAGAATGTTGAAGTTATAAATCTGACTCCTTTATTACACTTGTGTAGTAATCAACAATTAAAAGCTCAGGATAAAGCTCACTGAAAATTTACTAAAAAGCGATTTGCAATAAAACTGGAAGTTGTTTAAAAATAATTTGTAGAAATGGAACATGACTGCTTTCGGCCCTTTGGTATCTTACTGTGGCTTCCTATTTTCTGAATACCGAATCATTGTTATACCTATGTTCAATCATCACGCGTACCTAAACTCCTTTCCAATAAGGGACAAGTCTATAAAGGAACCAACTAATTAAGCGTTAGGCTTTAAACATTTTCCTAATTCGTAAAGAGAAACTAAAGATGATCTGCCGTCCTAGACCTCGGCTTTACACTGGGGTGTAGGTCGGAAAACTTTCTGCCCATCAGCAATGATAGATGTTAGGGATGAAGTACACAAAGGTTTTTTCTTTTAGCAAACTAGTGGAAAGAGAATGTCGTAATGTTTTGACGTGACAACGTCTTATAATTCGATGGAGCTGGCTGCACGCACGAAAAAACATGACTCATGCGGCGTTACCTCGCTCTGAGGCGTTCCATTTAAGGCTTGAAGAGCAAGCGAGAGCGCGGAACGAGCGACAAAGAGACACAATCGGCCTCCGCGTTCGGCAGCGTTCGACATCTGTCTCTTACTTGAGCGCGTGGACAGCTGCTATACAATAATACATTTCGATTTACCTCCTTCTCTATATCCATACAAAATATCTATCAAACAAATAAAATTAAAATTTTCTTTTGAAAAATGAAACCATCCCATCAGTATTTTTTTATGACGTTGTCACGTTCAACTATCGTCAGTAAACCGACTTTACAGACAACCGATTTTTTATTCTTAAGTTTGGTTATATTCTCCTTGAAGGATGCGCTTACAGCAAAAAGGGATTCAAGACTGTTCACCAAGTTTCGCCTGCAAATTTTAATAACTAATCCCCATTAGATCTATTAGTTTACTGTTTTATTTTCCTTTAATGTACAAAACTTTTTCCTGCTTCTACTTCCTATTTCATATGAACATTTTCCGAGAAAATCTGTAAACTTGTGTTTACTTTTGTTGAAAGTTATGCAAGTCTGTCCTCTGCATAACAACGAGGAAACGGAAAACGCGCTCGGTAATTCTTCCTTTTCTTTAATCCTGACGTTTTCGCCCGGATTTAAGAAACTTTCCGAGTTTTAAAACAATTAAAGGACATTTTTTTAATAAGTATCCAGTATCCTTTAAAAGGATGCTTAGTGCATAATAGTTTGCAGCTCCTCGCTTCGATCTTGAAGGTGCAGCACACAGCAGCACGAACAACAGCAGGAGCAGCCCAGCGCCAGCAGGAGTAGCACCAGCGACAGCAGCAGTACACACGGACGTGGTAGCAGGCGCGTTCTGTAATAATACCATCGACGCGGTAAGCTCAGTTCTTTCCCGACCGTGCTCGCGAGCGCTGCCTTGCAACATAAAATTAACCATGATCGTTCGGGTTTTCCACGGCGCAACACTAACGCCGCGATCGTATTGCCCGCCCTTTTTCAAATAACCGCCGACGCGATCTTCTTCTAACTTTCTATATCAGTACATAAATAATACCCAATAATTACCATTCTATTGTCGTGTCTTCATGTCCTTCTTCTGTTTTCCAGTTTAATCCTTTTTACAAAAGTTTAATTGCTCTTGAAGGCAATGGATTTTTTTAAAAGCAACAACCCTCTAAGTGCTCCCCTTTATCAAAAGAGGGCACAAACCGGTGTAATCTTCTGTCCGTGAGGTAAATATTGTACACCCCATACGTATACGTACGATAATTGTGTTATGTGCTCAAAACTGAAATCGAATTTGAATTTGAATTTGAAAAACAAAAATCGTGTGCTGTGTCGTCGTTAAAGTGATATAGTGGTTGTTTAGTGTACTGAATTTTCGATGTTTTGAATCACCCTATAGACACATCCATGGGGTTCCCTAAGGTGTTAATGCTGACTGTTTGTTCTGTTATCATTTGGAACTCTTGTTGGGCGGCATACAGCAATGCTATCGAGTCAACTACTGCAAATGAACTTGATAAACCAAGTGAGTAGTTTTACTACTACATTTTAGTTTATTTCCCAATAGGGTGCACATGCCTGATAAGAAAGATAATTCGGAAATTACTTTATTTATGATAATATTAAATGGAAAGTATAATTTCTTGCTATAATTTAGGATTGTTGAAATTGAACTGTTCCTGTACAGAGTAGGAAACTGAAGATTGCAGTATTCTTTCTCTATTTGTCATTTTTTGATGTTATAAAAAATATGGCTCTTTATTTGTAGTAACAGGAGCAATTATTCACTATTATTGATACTATTTCATGTTTAAAGGATGTGTCCCAGGTAATGCCACGGTAATATTATATGATTAAATATTACATTACGTTGAAGACGGGCTTCCTTAAATATAAATTATGTGATTCATCAAGTTCTCTTTAGGTGGATTTATTCCTTTCAAATGTGTTATTCATGAGCAACCTGTGACAACATTTTTTCCTCTTTTTTCGCTTTATTTGCTCATCCATGCGTTTTGTAACAATCTGCGTAAGTACTTCCTAATTCAATTTAGAAAAACATTCTAGCTTTCGATGAACCCTCTCAAAGATCTTTATTTATAAGGCTTGACTTTTCAAGAAATTGTTCTTATAATTAAACGGTTGAATTATGTGTTATTGTAATCGTTCGATTCTGAAGAAATTTTTTTTTTGACATTATCAACTTTTGATACGAATGAAATGACATTGATGAAGAAAGAAATATTTTAAGGTTTATTTAGAAGATTTTTAACCTTTTCTTTCTGATTATTTAAAACAGATCATGTGTCTAAAATAACAACATTTGTCCTTACTTATGGTTTTCTATATCTATGTACACTCAAAGGATAACAGATTATGGAACGTTCATCTTTAAAAACTTTTAAAACCAATTAATATCTGTTTGCTTTCGGAAAAATGGAAGAAATATGCGAGTCAGACTAATGCAGAAAAGGACTCTTTAATTAATATCCAATATACCAACTGTGTTCAAGGATCTTTTTTTAATGGAAATTAATCTCGATGGCAAAAAATAATTTAAAATTGGTACTACCACAGGATATTGCTTTTATAAAAAATAACAATTTATAATTGTGCAAATGCGGTGATAATTCCTATCATAATTAAATTTGGGAAACAGTAGGGAAACATGGACTAAAAATAATCGCAATTGTCGTCAATTACAAACAAAATTTCCTTTTCGTTTTTAATTATATATTAAATCTCTTCATTGATTTATTATTCGCCAATTTAAAGTTTTATAATATTAATTCTGTCATGTAACTGTAAGTTATTGATTAGACTCCAATCGTAAGTACGTAAATAAATATTCTTAAGGTAGGATGTAGAAAAT
>NW_020439682.1:1295062-1314951 GCF_000699045.2 Agrilus planipennis
TACTGAAGTGAAACTTCTTCAAACACACAAACATACCAGGATAGGGGTTAAGGAATTGGTTTAATGGTATTATTTGTACACTATGAATTTAAATTTTACACTATACATGCCGGAGTTGCCTGTAACGAACGTTGCATTGAAGCGCGCTCACGGCTCAAGCGATCCCCACTGCGAATTCTACTACGTGGCCGAATAGAGGGGGGACATCCGTTGCATGATTTCGTTACATAGCAATTCTCATGAAACGAATTTACCCTACTATGCGAAAAGAAGTTTCACTTTAAAAACAATCTTTTTGTTACATTTCGTTTCGACTTACGCACAAGCTACTATCTGTACTATGCCCTTAATACGTTACATTTATTCTTCCAATAAAAAATTTTGTCCTGCAGAGAAAAACCTATTACCAACTATTGTACCTACTTGTTTTGAAACACTTTTCAATTGTTTATAGACAATTGTATCTAGATTTAAATAACAAATTCGAAACTAAAGAAACAGAAAACGGCGAGTTCTAAAATCGATTGTTCTAATTGCCATTTTGCAATTTCCTGTCAACAAAAGCAAACGACTATTTCTTACTTCGTCAAGGACGACTTGATGCCAATACTAACAGTTGAATGACACACAATAGCTGGCGTTTTCGTGAATGTTGTACCCATGTAGTTGCTCCTCAATCAATCGATCTACAATTCACTAGGTAATGTAGCACAGTTAAATTTGGCAAAGAGAAAAAACAATAGACTTGTGTAACTGTAAACGCCCGTATCGAAAGATTTGATGTCCTGCAAAACATACACAAATTCTGATTTACTTAAACTTTGGGATAATAGAGTCGAAGATCGCAAATCTTTCATGTTTTTCACCTATAGGAAAATATAATATAAAACCTTTACAGTACTATTTGATAAATAAAATTAATTTTTGGGGTATATATTGATGAAACGTTAAGGTTTTGTTTTGAGAAGAGATTGACAATAAGTGACCCTTTGTCTGACTAACCTGACTAAGTAGGTGCATTAGTAAATTATTATTACTAACGTTGCATTATGTTGCGCTTATGAATGGCTGATGACAAGGTGCATCAGGTAATTTATAACCACGTAATTCTCCTGAATGCAGAGATTGAATAATCGATTATGTACGTTACAGACACGATTTCAACGTGAAATCGCAATTAAAGAATCCGTTTCGCACGTAGATATAGTAAAATTATTGAGTTATTGCGTTTATATTATTAATCAACGCAAAATTGCGACCCTGGAAACCTTAAAAAGTTCATATATTGTAATTGTAAATGACAGTATAAAACTGCCTCACCAAACAAACACCAAATGGTTATAAGTGTTGTCGAACAGCGCGCAACTAGCTGCACATTGGCTAGAGATTTCATAATTATTAATATTGGTAAAAGCACATCACGTTTGGTCAATAATTTACCGTAAAAATAGACGTGAAATGAGATTTGCAACATATTAGTTTACATCCTTACGCCACAGGTGCCTATACTTTGATATTATTAATATTTCCTATGCCCATGTAACAACAAAAGAGTCAGTATCTACACTTCATTTACTTTCTCTAGCGATTTGCCCCTTCCAATGCTTTGGATGCGCGCTGGCAAAATCGTAGATAGGGAGAAAAAAGCTCATTATACTCTCGACTTTTATTTATTAAACATACGTTTTCATACAGTACCTGCCAAAAGTTTTGTTCAATCATAAATAGTAGTGCGACTGGAAAACAAGCATTAAAGCCTTTAATATGTCTTCAAATATAAATAAACATCTCGTTGATATTTTCAGTAGTAAATGGTACCAATAACAGAGCACATTTGAGCAATGCAATTGTAGTGGATAAAATGGTCAATTTTTCCGTGCAGTACTGTACGGATTATACGCTCCTCACCGGTTAAGAGTTTGGCCGAGAGTTGTCTCCTTCCTTTTATGGCCTAGTGCTGTTCTTTTCTACTTTGCGCCCGTCAAAGTGAAGGTCACATCGCTACAGAAACTAAACGAAGTATAGCTTGTGTTATCTACAGTATAAATACCTACCATGATAAAAAAAATATAACCTAAAATTTCTAAAATGGCAGACTATTATTACAAATGCAGTGAAAGTACTGTAACAGATAACAACAAAAGTCCAAAATTCTCGTATTACATTTGTAATTACCACATCACAAGGCTAATAACTACTACCTTAATAAGAACATAAATCCATCGATAGTACGTTATATCCAGGAAGCACTCATTTCGTTCGTGTTGTCTTTTCCTACCGTAATCCTATAATCGTAAAAAAAGAAATTTGTAGCACTCGGAAACTTTGCGAAACTAACGTTAGAGATGACGTCGTAAACAACAGCACTAAAAGGGGTTCTTTATTACAACGTAAATTGATGATTTCAATATTTTCAGCAATTGGAACAACATAACTGAATTAGGGTTCATAACAACGTACATTTACCATTACAGCCTGCGGTTACGGGCAACTTACAAATTAACCACGCCTAATGTGACAATCAGTCACCTGAAGTGCTATTGTGTATAGTAGTACATAATGCACCTAATATATTCCATTAGTTGAAGGTGACACATTTTCGTACTTAATTAAATTTTAAAATACTGATCTTGTCTCGCTTTCTATAGGTAAGCTTATCTAACGCTCCGATACTGTACAGCACGCACTACTCCACCATGTTATTCTTATAGTAAATATAAATGTCAAATTAGAAAACATGACTCGCGAAACGAACGTAATCGCTAACAAATGTCCAAATAATTAATTACATCTTACTATTCTTCGATGCTTGTAAGTACCTACATTACTTTTGCAATTTTCCACACTTGGACTTACAAGGCCGCCAAATGCGTTTAAAACATTTGGCCTTCTGTCTTCTTTCGTACCTTATTCAAATGAGCTTTAGACAGCTTGAAAGCGCTAAGTAAAAATGGGAAAACAATTCCAGGAATTTCCACCACAGCATTCCTTGTTCTAAAGCCCTTTTACTTTTCAAATAAAACCCTCCGATGCTGTTAAGTGAATCTGAAATAATGTAAAATTTCACCGATGTGACATGTTAAAGCTCTAAAATTATTGTATTTCGTTTAGTAGGTCGTCTAAGTTAATGTTCTTTGTTTCTAAATGAAATATTTATTACTTACATTCCTAAATAAGACAATCATAACAATATAGTTCTACTAGTTTAATATAGAATATTGTAAAAAGGTTTCCCGAATTTTTAGCAACCCTTTGAATCAAATGTCTGCAGAGAATAATCTCATTCTTACCTTGTTGTTATTAGTTAAACAGATGACAACTATGGCTGTAGTAATTTTCAAATATTTTGATAAAGTTTTAAGTAAAACAAACCTTATTCTTCTATATCGATAAGTGTGTCAATATTTTGACAGAATAAAACAAAACAGTTGCAGTAAGGAATTTTAAATGTTTAATTATTTAATTATAAATAATGTACAGATAATAACTGTTAATTTCCTACTTAGTTTTATCACAGTGCCTATCACAATTTGAGAATGTTCTTTTTTCTTCAAACCCTTATTTAGAAGAAATCACAAGTTCTTTGAATTCATTACGTACTACTTTTTAATTTCAAAAATCCAATTAGGTTGTAGTCGAAGGTGGAGTTTCAATTAACTAATGAAAGGACAATTGACCTTGTTTTAAACGACCTGACTTCACTTCTAGCTTTTAGATCCTTTTTTTAAATTATGTTAATGAACATTAAAATAGTCGATAATATTGTACTTTACATATATTTTTTGCCGCAAGATACGGGACAAATTTATTCCCGATGGATGGATTTAAATATTTAAAAGCCCCAGGAATACCTGCTTAGCCGGGTTAATTTAAATTGTCCGATTAACATAATCTGTCAAGAGTAACCGACACAATGCAGTAAGGTGTCAATATCTGTTTTAAATGTAAATATTATTCAGTTAAATCTGTAACTCGATCTCCTTCTTTTATACCGTTGTTGACTTACTTCGAGGTGTTATCTGAAGATGTATCTTTATATTTATTTGTAAAAGGACACATAGCAGGTATGATAAAACTGTTCAACGTTAACAATAGTCAATTTGACGATACAAAAGATGTCCTGACCCTTGTCTTTTGTTACAAACACTACAAACAAATACCTCATCATCATCATCGTCGTCATAGGGTCGTAAGTCCTAAGACTGGTTCGACACGCACCTCCGCTCTTTCCTATCCTGAACTAATCTTTGCATTTCCCTAAAACTAGAACATCCCACATCGTTAACTGTCTGTGAGCAGTAATCTAATCTAGGTCTACTTCTACTCCTGTTTCTTCTTCTAATATGTCTCATGCCTGAGAAGGAATTCTACCAATCTATCTCTCCTATTTCATAGTGAGTTTATTTAAAAGCATATTTAGCCAAAAATAATAACAAGTGAATTAAGTTAAAGTTCTACACACCTATGAAACTTTTGCTTTGTTTTCTATTGTTAACTTATATACATTTTTGTTTAAAGAAATTGCTAAACATTTTCGTCTAGTACTGTACAGTTCTAGCCGATCTCCTAAGACCGCCCATCGAGAGCTCTGCTCGTTCAAGCTTGTTCCGACTATTTCTGTCTTGCTCACGCCTAGTGTGTATTCTTTCTTCGCGCAGATTTCTTCAAGGTCACAATTCTAACAAATTGAAATAGACTGTAACTGCTTTTTATTAAAGGCTACTCTACCCTATCCCTTGTTTATCTCTGCTGCTTCTTCCATCCTGAATTATCTTAACTTCTTAACTTCTTAAATACCTTAAAGCAGCGACTTCGTCTAATTTTTCTTCTCCTACCATTATTTTCGATCTTTCCCTGCCTTTTCTTCCCTTGCATACCAATATTTTTGTTTTATTTTTATTTATTTTCGTACCATACTGTTTGTCGAACAAATACTTATACCACCATTATAGTTTCAGGTATAATGCATTAATAAATTGACTTACGTTCATGGTGTCCGAATTGCTAGTGTTTTCCGAACGCTTTTGGGGTTAGGAGTCTAAAAGGTTGTTTGTATGTATTCCGATCTAAATTAAATTCTATCTTCGCTGACGTGGGTGATTCAGGAAATATTAGGGTGAGCATCAAAATTGAAAGAAAAAAGAAAACGGTAGCTACCTAATAATACTGATAGAAGGGGTCAAATTAAAGAAAAATAGCCAGCCATTCGCATGAAAAAGTGAACAATAATATTCTCCGAGGCTGGTGTAACGATTTTTCTGTTTATAAATCGCAATAAAGGCCAAGCCGAGGCTACAAAACCTCTTTCTCTCTCTCATTCTTTCTTTTTTTTTTTCGGCTTATATTGCGTAAATAAAATTGGACAAATCCCACGCTTAAAGCAACTCGGCGGCGCGGCGGTTATTAATGAACGAAATAATAGCCGCTTCGCTCCTTGTTCTCCCGAAACAATTGTTGCGGCAAGGTGCTCTGCCGTGTTTATATTCGAACATAAACGACTTACATAAAGTCCGTACACCGGTCTGTCCGTCCATTCGTTCGCAACAATCTACCATGTGTATGATCGATATTTCGTGAATGAAGTCAATAAAACAAGCAGGTCGTGGACACTCAAAAGTTTCATTCGGCGGCCGTCGTCAAACGTAAAGAAAAAAACTTCTGGAAACTGGTTTGGTTACAATCTGCTAATTATAATTACTTGCCGACGTGAGAAACGATTCCAATTCCCAACATCAGCTGCGAGCTGCTTGCTTTGTTATTATTTATATTAAAGCGCATCAACTAAATTTCACTGGTGAAATATTATACCTACCTGATACTTATCACGAAAAGTATTTTAAATTGACGATAAGCATGCACATGTGCAGCTTCAGTTTCAATTTTGACGTGTTCTATAAGTTGGAAAAGCCAATGGGAGAAAAGTGGATGGGTTTAAATATTTCCACTTGCGTGTACAATTGGTTGCATAAACAAATACAAGAACTCGATTTTTTTACGTTAAAATCTAACGAAAATACATGTCGGCATTAATTTTTAATGAACCGAATTGCTATTAGCAATATAGATGTGGTTTTATTTTTTTAAAATTTGAATAGAAATAAGCGCAAAAATAATCCTTGTTATTTTCTTTCGCCTTCTTCTTCTTCCAATGGAATGAAAACTGTCAGAAACATCAACTTGTTTTATTCCATTCAACATTTATACAAAATTCTCAATCCGCGTGAATTATTTTAGACCTTTCTGTTCGAAAATGTGAATGTATACGAAAAGGGTAAAAATAGTACTAATTTTGCACATTCTAGGTCATAAGTCAAAAATGCGTTGCTTCAAATTTAATAAAGTAAAAGTGTCTTCCTACATAAATATTTAATTTTTCCTTCCTGTTCGAATTTCGTATTCCACATTTAAGTTTCAGCAGTCTCTTTTTGAATGTAAATAAATGATATCCCTATAAGCTGATGGATGGACAAAACCTAAGTCTATTTTTTTATTAAAACTCATGCTTATTGACTCATTTACTAAATTATTTGTTCGTTTACCCAATGTACATGTTGCTTGAGTCCACAAATTCGTTCAGGTACATCCTGAATTATGATCCTCACTCAGTTTCATTATTTCTGATAAATCTGTTTGTGTAAGAATTAAAGTGATGTACTTTTAATGAATATAAAGAGCAACTTCAAAAATTAAAGTAGGTATAAAATGATTTGAGGAGATATTTTTTAATGAATGAGCTCGTTGTGTATGTGTGCGTGTGTGTCAATAAAAGACTAAGACGAAGCTGAAAAGTTTGCGACTGACTAATTATGAACTGCTTCATTAATACGATGCTGAAAGAGTTTATTATCCTTATAATTTTAGCATCACACAATAGGAAGCCGCATCAAAATGATGTCACAGTACCAAAATGTACTTCTTTTGCATACTTATTAGTGAGTGAGTGACTGACGATCTTCTCATTAAGCAAAAATAAATAATCCAACAATATTCAAAAGAAGACGATATTAAAATAATTGCATGCCTATTAGGTAAGTATACCTACATATAAAATTCTAATCTTAAACCGGTATCTTATTATAATGATGGCAGTTAATTGCGCAATTATTTATTGTATATTTTTTTGTATTCCTACTCCGTACAATGCTGTTTACCCAGAGCTTCGCCATTATTACCGGATTGTAGCTTTAGGCACTTTCGCGAATTAAATATCTTACGATTAATAAATCTATGTTTAAGTTAGAAGATTGTCGAGAATGCTGTTAAGCTGGTAGTTATATTCACATTTTCTTCAAGATTCACTGTAAACCTTCGGTAAACATATATTAACATTTTATTGTACTTACGAACTTGTCAAGCGGAACCTGCTGTTGCAACTGCTCCATCCTCTTCGCAAGGTCGCAGATAATTTGAATCGTTAACCGAAAAAAACAAAAAACGATAATCGACAAGAAGCGGCCATAAACAATTTCAGAGGATAATGACATCTTACAACACAAAGGCTGTACCACTACCGTAGTCTTAAGAGTCGTAAAATTTAAAAATACGTAGATGTACCTACTACAAAGTTTAGTTAGGTTTTTGCTTTAAGACTGAAATAATTGTAACTGTAACGACGGTATTGATGCAGCACTCAGAACTATGTTTTCAGAACGAATAGTAGATGTAGGTACAATATCGGAATTATCCTGTACGAATTTAATTTAATGAATCACTTACAATATTAGAGAAATAGAAAACATAGGGTTCCCATTATTTATTCATCACTGACATCTGCCATCTCTGGGTATCGGACCCTAAAAAGGTACCTAAATGTAATCCTAACCTAAAAATTTTGACATTTCTTTATCTTATTCTAAAAACATTGACTACAACAATTAAGTCGCCATGTTGTCAACACCGTTTCGTTTTTGTATTTTCAGGCACTGTGAGTTTTATTGGGACTAAAATTATTTTTATTTCATTCTGTTGGATTGTATGAATAATATTTAGGCGTTGATGATGTGCTAATTGCTAATGTTAAGGTAAATCCACGTGATATTATCTAATTATACTGACATACCCCTGGATATTTGTAGACTAGCATGGCAGGCTATTTACGAAAGTGTACATTTAACAGCCTAATCATTAAAATTCATTGCTACTCCGAATACATTATTGGCACGTGTTTAACGGAGTTTACATTGATAAATGAATAGATACCAACCGTGCACACACACACGCTGTAAATCTTTTAATATCAAAAATAATTTTTGCCTCAGCATGGTCACAATCGAAATGGAAGACCAGTATTAATAACGCACATCTATCGTGATGCCGATTGACGTTTTCTAGATAATAAATTATCATTAGTAAACTGTAATTTATGATAATGAACGTAGAAATGCAATGTGAAGAATAGGATTTCATGGAGCGTCTGTGTTATAAGAAAACAGACAGACAGACACACGAGTGATCCTTTAAGGGTTTAATTTTTAATTCCGACGTACGGAACCCTAAAAAATGTTTCAAAAGTGCTTTGGAGTCTTTTGTAACTAACTTAAAGTTCTCCTTGGACATCTGTAATAATTCTACTGAAATACCTACAAAATTGAAAAACTTCTTTTAGAACATTAAATATTTAGTCCACAATTTAGGGAAATCACCAGGTGTGCGTCACAATTTCAAGTGGTACGTTGTTCGTCTAACTAAACGTATTTTTCCGTACCTATCATAATTGCCACATTCCTTTCAACTTTGACATCCATCAAGAATAGTTCCTTATCTACATACGTATATGGTGAATGGAATTGCAATAAGTTCACTTCGTTGTAGTCGTCATTGTCTGATAAAGTAACATGTGTCAATTCGTTTTTGATCATGGTGTAGGTGAAACTCGTTACATTGAAATAAATTTCAATAAGCACACCGGGTTGTCACACCTTACCGTAATACTTTTTGATAGTTTATGTGCGAGTTCTACTTCATTTACTTTCTCTAACGATGTGCCCCTTCCAATGCCTTGGATGCGCGTTGGCCAAATCGTAGGTAGGGAGAAAAAGGTTCATTATATTCTCTACTCTGATTCATTAAACATACTTTTCCGTACAGTACCTGCCAAAAGTTTTGTTCAATCATGAATAGTAGTGCGAGTCGAAAACAAGCGTTAAAGCCCTTAATATGTCTTCAAATATAAATAAACATCTCGTTGATATTTTCAGTAGTAAATGGTACCAATAACAGCACATTTGAGCAATGCAATTGTAGTGGATAAAATGGTCAATTTTTCCGTGCAGTACTGTACGGATTATACGCTCCTCACCGGTTAAGAGTTTGGCCGAGAGTTGTCTCCTTCCTTTTCTGGCCTAGTGCCGTTCTTTTCTACTTTGCGCCCGTCAAAGTGAAGGTCACATCGCTACAGAAACTAAACGAAGTATAGCTTGTGTTATCTACAGTATAAATACCTACCATGATAAAAAAAATATAACCTAAAATTTCTAAAATGGCAGACTATTATTACAAATGCAGTGAAAGTACTGTAACAGATAACAACAAAAGTCCAAAATTCTCGTATTACATTTGTAATTACCACATCACAAGGCTAATAACTACTACCTTAATAAGAACATAAATCCATCGATAGTACGTTATATCCAGGAAGCACTCATTTCGTTCGTGTTGTCTTTTCCTACCGTAATCCTATAATCGTAAAAAAAGAAATTTGTAGCACTCGGAAACTTTGCGAAACTAACGTTAGAGATGACGTCGTAAACAACAGCACTAAAAGGGGTTCTTTATTACAACGTAAATTGATGATTTCAATATTTTCAGCAATTGGAACAACATAACTGAATTAGGGTTCATAACAACGTACATTTACCATTACAGCCTGCGGTTACGGGCAACTTACAAATTAACCACGCCTAATGTGACAATCAGTCACCTGAAGTGCTATTGTGTATAGTAGTACATAATGCACCTAATATATTCCATTAGTTGAAGGTGACACATTTTCGTACTTAATTAAATTTTAAAATACTGATCTTGTCTCGCTTTCTATAGGTAAGCTTATCTAACGCTCCGATACTGTACAGCACGCACTACTCCACCATGTTATTCTTATAGTAAATATAAATGTCAAATTAGAAAACATGACTCGCGAAACGAACGTAATCGCTAACAAATGTCCAAATAATTAATTACATCTTACTATTCTTCGATGCTTGTAAGTACCTACATTACTTTTGCAATTTTCCACACTTGGACTTACAAGGCCGCCAAATGCGTTTAAAACATTTGGCCTTCTGTCTTCTTTCGTACCTTATTCAAATGAGCTTTAGACAGCTTGAAAGCGCTAAGTAAAAATGGGAAAACAATTCCAGGAATTTCCACCACAGCATTCCTTGTTCTAAAGCCCTTTTACTTTTCAAATAAAACCCTCCGATGCTGTTAAGTGAATCTGAAATAATGTAAAATTTCACCGATGTGACATGTTAAAGCTCTAAAATTATTGTATTTCGTTTAGTAGGTCGTCTAAGTTAATGTTCTTTGTTTCTAAATGAAATATTTATTACTTACATTCCTAAATAAGACAATCATAACAATATAGTTCTACTAGTTTAATATAGAATATTGTAAAAAGGTTTCCCGAATTTTTAGCAACCCTTTGAATCAAATGTCTGCAGAGAATAATCTCATTCTTACCTTGTTGTTATTAGTTAAACAGATGACAACTATGGCTGTAGTAATTTTCAAATATTTTGATAAAGTTTTAAGTAAAACAAACCTTATTCTTCTATATCGATAAGTGTGTCAATATTTTGACAGCCATTTTCTTAAGTAAAGGCACGAAGTTTAACGGAAGCAAAGCTCCTATTGAAATAAAGAACTTGAAACGTTTCGGTTACAAATCACGTCTCTAATGGAAGCTAGTGATGGTAAACAGCTGGGTTTAATTAATGTATAATTAAAACTGAAAGTACTAGACTACCAAAAGCACGTACAGTAGGTATTTGTATATTAGGTATATACGTAAGGAACCAATCATAGACAAAGGGAGATTCTATTACAAGGATTCAAAAATACCGGTGAGACGAACGTCGACCATATCGAGAAAAAAAAAGAAGGGAAAGAGGGAATATAAAGATAGGAGATGAAAAATTAGAAGAAGTTTCTGATTTTAGGTATCTAGGAAGTCAGATAAGTCAGGCCGGAAGGAGTAGTAGGAATATAAGGCAGAGGATAGCGCAGGATCGTGTCACCTTCAATAAAAAGTCACTTCTATGCTCGCGAACGGTTAATTTAGAAATTCGAAAAAGGTTGGTAAATGTGTTTGTTTGGAGGGCGGTGCTGTACGGGTGCGAAACGTGGACGGTGGGCGCGGCGGAAAAAAAAAAGTTAGAAGCGTTCGAAATGTGGTGTTACAGGCGAATGATGAGGATACCGTGGATAGAAAAGGTTAGAAATGAAGAGGTATTAAAAAGAATAGGAGAACAGAGGACTCTATGAAAGTCAATAAGAAATAGGCGNCAGAGATAATTGC
Organism: Agrilus planipennis; assembly: GCF_000699045.2. NCBI lineage: Eukaryota > Metazoa > Arthropoda > Insecta > Coleoptera > Buprestidae > Agrilus > Agrilus planipennis. The sequence goes on from NW_020439682.1 coordinate 1,306,581, forward strand.
GATATAATCTCGTGAGCAGTCATGTTAGGAATTGGAAATCAGTAGGATACAAACCGTTGTACACAAGGGAATAACTGTGTATCATCCAATGGTTTTAAATAGAATTTATAAATTTTGCATTGGTTCCCATTGAAAATCAATGGAAATTTTTCCCATGTTAATATTAATGGAATTATTGTAAATGGAAACAATGATTTTTCTATTAATACAAATTTTTCATTGATTCCCATTGAAGTTCAATGGAAATTTTTCCTACGCGAGATCTATTCAGAGATATATTAGAGGTAGAAACGGGAGTTAGGAGGGGTAGAGGTAGACCTGCATTAGATTACTGTTCGAAAATAGTTAAGGATGTGGGTTGTTCTAGTTTCTAGAAAAATGCGAAGATTAGCTCAGGACAGAAAAGAGTAAAGGTGCGTGTCCAACCTGTATTAAGATTGACGACCTTATGGTGATTATTTAGACGTGTATTTCGAAATATGGATAATTTTTTCATTGATGGTAAATAAGCAGTAATAGTTTGCATTAAATTATTGCACAACACACGGCTTATAAAGAACTCACCTAATTAAGGCTCTTCTCCAGCGTTCTCCAGTTTCTATGACGATTAACTGAAGTTTCATGGCACAGTCGAGCCAATTATCGGCGTAGCCACGATGACCAATACGATACTGCACCGGAATCACTGTGGAAATTGTGTCCGTTTTAATCCCAGCACAGCACCGGTGTTCAGTTGTAAAATTGCAACGTTTGCACTGTTAGCAGCAATTACTTTACCATCGACACTAAATTACCATTTTATCACTCATTTCAGTGTTTATTATCCACCGAAACGTTTTCTTTCGTTTAATTAGTTTTACTTAACGAGCAATTTACGAATTTTCGTACTAAACTGGTATAAATAGGTGATTGTTTAGTAGAGAAGTACAGAACTTCGAACACTTAAACACAAAAATATTAAGATGAAATTCGCAAAGGCATAGTAATCTGGTGCAGTCCTGATCCAGGTCTAAGGACCGTCGCCGTTTTCTAACGTTTCGCTAGCACGTGTTGTCAGCTTTTTCTTAAGTCCTTCCATCTTGATACTGGATGTAGATTCAATCGACGACGGCATGTAGACCCGAATCAGGACAACACCAGTTCAATATTAAGATCGTAGTTGTTCATTAATTTCGAGTAAATTACTCAAAAATTAGAAACAGAAGCAGGAGTTAAGAGGAGTAGAGGTACGCCCACATTAGGTTGCTGTTCACAAATAGTTAAGGATGTGGGATGATTCAGTTGTAAGGAAAATGGGAAAATTATCACAGGATAGGAAAGAGTGGAGGTACGTGTCCAACCAGTCTGAGGACTGACGATCTTGTGATGACTTATTTCATTGAACCACAACCAGAGATGTGATTTATTTGAAATACATGGCTCTGCTCTCTGTTCAAACTTGTTCCAGCTATTTCTGTCTTGCTCACGCCTAGTGTGTATTCTTTCTATCTTCGCGCAGATTTCTTCAAGGTCACAATTCTAACAAATTGAAATAGACTGTAACTGCTTTTTATTAAAGGCGATTCGACTCGGCGCTATTCTTTGCTTTGTATGCTTTACTACTACTTCCGTCCTCATTTATCTAGCTTCCTAGATCCCTAAAATCATCCACTATTTCTAATTTTTCGTCTCCTATCTTTATATTGGCTCTTTCCCTACTTATTCTTCCCTTACATACCAGTACCTAATTTTGTATTACTTTCATACAATACTGTTTTGTCCATACCGCTTTCATTTTATTTAAAGCTATCTCTAACTCCTCCTTGCTATATGCCAATACTGCTAAGAACTGTAATGCTTCAAAAGAAATCGCTCGCTGATTTTTACCTATTAAACACTAAAGTTATTGATTCAAAATACGAACAACAAATTGGTTCCTTTATTTGCGCTATTACACTCACATCCTACTTGTAATCTCACTTCACTGCAAACGCGTCAACTCATTAGCTTCATATATAGAAAATATTCATAGTTTATTTAAAGTAGCAACGTATTAAAATGTGTATCGCTGTGTAGGTTGTACGCCATCCAGACTGCCTGGCGGATCCGTAAACATACATGCGTAAATTTACGCGAATATCTTTGCAGTTATTAAGGAACATCATAAATGCAAATTTCTGATTAAAGTCACTTTAAATTCAAAAGCGCCATAATGTGGTCACAAGTATGTTAACAAGACTTATATCTACATCAGAAGACTGGTTTAAACAAATTTACATTTTATGTAACCGCCGGGCGGCGGACTTTGAACTGTCGCGAAAAACTAAAAAGAAAGAAGACCCGAAATTAGCGCCTCGTAAAATAGGGTTTCTATCACGCCACCATCACACGAAAAAAAGGTCTAATAGGCAGGTTCGCCACAATAAATTAAAATTGATTAGCTTTAAAAAAAAAATACTACGAGAACGAGCGGCTGCCAATTGTAGTTTGTATGGCCATTATTTTTTGTTTTAATTAACATATTAAGCCACACGGAGCTTACAGTTCTTAAAAAAAGGTCAAAAACCTCTTCAACGTGATGCGGAACTGTCTCTGTAATTCTACAGAAGAATTTGTGTAGTTAAAGAACTCGATAATAAACAATTGATGATTTTACTGAAATGTAAACTTAATTTATTGTTTTTCATACACTTCAAGGGGTGTAAAAAATTAATTTTGCCAAAGATGACATCACCTTAATAGATCGTATAACAAGGAGACCAAAGACTGTAATATTCAAATTTTTGTCCTACCTATGAGGACGAGGAACTTTTGAAAAAAATACGCTAGTATTAATTTATAAACAATTACAAACAAAAGAAGAACCTATTAGAACTTTATATAAACAGTACACCCTGTATAATAAGTAGGTAAATGTAAAATTGTCAGATTTCAGTTACTGTCCATGTGCTTACAGAAGAGATTTTTTCTAGTCTCTAATTTTTTTATTGCGTGGTAACCTTTAGAATGGAAAGGAAACACATGAGGTATAATTACTATTACAAAAAGTTCTTTTATGTTATTAACATAATCTTCTTCTCCTGTTTGGAAATTGGTCATTTTAAAAGATGCGAAACACAAGTAGATGTAAGCAACTGAAACAAGTAAGTATTAAATTTTTATTTCTATTGTTATTGTACTTCACGGAGAAAAATAATTGTAATGATTGTCATAAAGATATGGAAGAAACATGAAACTCCTACTGAAAATATTATTTACTTATTTGTACTTGTAGTAATTAGTGCAGTGTCACAATTGACTGCTAAATATTCATACACAAACTTGGCTGATTTTCCTCGGAAAGACTAACGTATTTCTATCCGAATTTGTTTAGGTTTGGTGTTTATAGATCGAATATTCTTGCTTGCACATTGTAGTGTAAGTAACAGACTTCGTCTATTTAAAGATTTTGATATCTACACAAATCGCATTTTACACAGTCTGAACAGGATAGGAATGGACTGTAGCTTTACGTGATTTACTATTAAATTGATTACTCTAATGTCGTATTATTAGAACCGATCATAATAATTTATTGTTATATTAAAAACTAGTATATTATCATCTTATCTAATCTTGTCAACCATTAAAAATTTCAGAACTGTAAAAGATGTAACTTCAATTCTGCCTAACGACTTCATTTGATAAAAGCCCTAGTGAGTACCTACAATAAGGAGCTATTTTATTTACATAACATTGGTTTATAGTCACTATCATGCCTATTTGAACCTTCAATAGACTGCGACATTAATACTGTTGAATTTTCTCAACATATGCGCAAGCGAATAAGTATAAGAAGAAGTAATACGTAGCTTTAATTTGTCAGGAGTTATTCAGATATATAAAAACCACTACATCTCTTCTTTAAGCTTCAACAGACAGTAAAATTATTCAAGCAATACAAGAAGCCCGCGTTTGTGCGCGGTCGTAAAAAGTTTTTCAGCGTTACCCCTAAACCCTATTCTGCGTTTATTTAAACCAGCATGTTTTTGTATATATATATATATGTGCCCATTACTTTGTCCGACTGCATTAAGTGAACTACGTAAAGTCTTAGAGAGTTTTGACCATCATCAGTTTATACCTCTCGTATTAAGGAGTAAAGTATGTACTTAAAACTTTTTGTAGAATTTGTGTAAAAGCAAGTACCTAAACATAGCAGAAAATGAGAAGCAGTTTCAACATTTATTACATCCCTTAGGTGTACTGTACGTTCGAAAAAGGGATATGATACTATCACTATTAATTCATAATTATGCAGTTGAAATCAATTTAGAATTTAAGCATATACTAGCAGCGAAACCTGGCGTTGCTTGGGTTAAAGTACATCGCATGTTTAATGGTATATAAAATATTTAAGGATACACTTTTTAACGTAGATAATATAGATAGATATCTTAGATATCACCCTGTACCTTTATAAAATTTTTTAATAATAGTAGATCGTTCTAGAATAGTCTAGAANAAAATTATTCCCTCTACCTTTATAAAATTCCTTAATATTAGTAGATCGTTCTAGAATATTTGGACAAAATCTAGAAAATTCTAGAAATCCTTGATAATTAATTGCGGACATTTGGAACTTTCCAGATCATTGCAGATATTTCTAGAACTTTCTGGACCATTCCATATCGATTTTAACAGTTGCACACAATTTGGAACTTTCCAGACCATTCCAGATATTTCTAGAACTTTCTGGAACATTCTATATCGATTTTAACAGTTGCACACAATTTCGAAATTTCTAGATCATTCCAGACATTTTTAAAAGCTTCTAGAACATTCTAGATCAATTGTAACAGTTGCACACATTGTGGAGTTGTCCGAATCATTTCAGAAATTTTTATAACTTACCAAAAGGTCTTATAACCACTCACTTCCACCCACCGCGACCAAACTCCCTTACTTTCAGCAGGAGACCAAGGGGTATTTACCACCCCAACAGGAAGTTGATAGGAGTTGGTGGTGATAGAGAAAACCCTGTCTTTACGTACACACATTAGCATTTTATATATGTATTTAGATTTCGATTGGTTCCATATGTGTCCGTTTTAAGAGCTGATTTTTCTGTTCTTTTAATTTGAAAAAACCTCTTATCGTTAATTATTTTTCTGTAATGATTTGTGCAGCCTTGCCTTTTCATTAAAATTGTAGAACTAAAACTAGGTTATGCTAATTAATTGAACAGTCGGTCGGGTATACATGTTTTGATTAGGAGTCTGTGGAAACAATCAAATGGAGATCACGATAGCAAGCTAATTAACTCTCATAAGTACTTCATGGGCTGCTTCGATAAACAGTTGACCACATGTCATCATTATCGAGACAACGAAACATCATCTCGCATTCATATCCACTCGTATACAGGGCGATTTTATCTTACGAGTCTAATAATAAAAACTAATTTATTTACAGATGATAAAATTAGTTGGTTTTGTTATACCATATTGTTTGCTCTTAAAAACTATTTAAAGGGCCTTTTTTAATACAGTAATTTTATTTATGATGTGCCTACAGAGACATTTAATCGTATTGTTTTTTTTTTGTATTTCAACCGCTTACAATTTGTGTTTTGTTCCTCGCTTAACAAAATTCTTGTCGAGCATTTGAATAATCCCAGTTCTTGTTCGTATAGAACAGCCGAATAAAGAAACTTTCCGAACGTACCTACGTACAAATCTCGTTAGCCATTCTCGGGTTTAAGCTGTTTGCTTTGTCCCTAGCACATTATTTGACTTCCTTCCCTGTTAACTTCTATAACCACCTTACTGTTCCAGAACTGGACTTGCTAACCTAATAGTAAAAACCGTCTTTAATCAAAACTGCCGTACAATTCTCTTTCGTGCTATTGAAATTAGAGAACTTCGCGTTACATACCGTATTAAGAAATTGTCATGCAAATTTTACTTTTACTGTTGTGAACATTGGTACTAAAGAAGTAATTTTGGTAAATGTCTAGATGATGGCCCCCACCCCCTCCGGGGGAGCGGGTGGGTGGGATCGAAAGAGGAAGTCTCCCCCACCACTGTACCATAAAAAGTTCGTGGCGGTTTCACCCATGGGGGTTAGTTGGGGGTGGGGGTAGGGGGGATCGAATGAGGGTGGTCACCTGAGTAAAACCCCATAAAAAATTTGCGGCGGTCTCACCCCCGTAAAAAGTTATGGGGGTTGAAAGTTTATTATTTTGACAATTTTCATACACTATAATTCAAATAAAATTCAATAAAAAAAATATTTTCAAGCGGGTGGAGGTGGGGGATCGAAAGAGGGTGGTCACTTGAACAAAACTCGATAACCTAACCTAACCTAGCTTAACCTACCCTATTGATAAAGGTATTTAAATATGTTTTATATAACTTTCTCAATATTTTTCATTAGTTTTGCCTTTGAATATTGTTTAAGAATGACTATATAAATATTTACATGCCTAGAAATGTATAAAAATTGGCATAATTATTAACTTTGAACCCCCATAACTTTTTATGGGGGTGAGACCGCCACGAACTTTTTATGGTACAGTGGTGGGGGAGACCTCCTCTTACGATCCCACCCACCCGCACCCCCGAAGGAGGTGGGGACCATCATCTACACCTTTACCCTAATTTTAAATTAACAAAATAGCACTTCCCATAATTGAAACTGAACAACTGAAATTGTAACTTTTCCCAAAATAGGGAAAGAATAAAGGAAATAATCGTTTTGCTACTAATTTCTTCATCAGTACTTGTAGCATCTACACATAAAATACGAAGAAAAGATTGAAACTATAGAAATCATGATGTCATAGCTTTTAGGCAATCACAACGAAAACTCATTTGCCTATACAGTAGTCATTTTTAAAAACAAATTACCTTTGACTTTTGGTACTGTCATAGACGAGTGGACAGGTGTTTGTTGTAAAACAATAAATAAACACTTCACTTTTATTTATATGTATAAGTTAATAATATTTCTAAGAATTAAAATGTCAAATGTTAATTTTACACTAACCAAACTCTACAATGGGGTCCAGTCAACTGCGTTTTCTTATTTCGTGACTGATAGTCATTGTCCAGTGTGTCGCAATATCAGTTTTAATACAATGAATCCAAAATCCGTGTAGGTGTGAATTGTCAAATTGTACCAATATAGTTATATATTAATTATGTATATTATCGTCATAAATAAATAAAATTGTAGAAGAGTTTGAAGAATCTTTTAGGTACATAATCAGAGATACTAACACTGACTTGGTATGATGTCATTTACCTTTATGACATGATGTGATGATCACCACATACAACTGCTTTGAATCAAGTACTTATAAATAAGAATATATAACTTTTTGCTACTTATTCTGAATTCACTGAAATGAAATATGTTATTTATTACTTTTCATAATAGTAGACGTATAGCCGCATTTATTAAACATATTATTATATTTTACAAAAACTTTGACAAAAGTAAACATAAGTCTCCCCTGTGCTAACATTCCTACATAATATACTCAAAAATACTCCTAAAGTCTCTCCTTATCTACTTTTACTTACACCAAAATACTAAAAATGCGAATATTCCTACTTTATTGAAAAACCTTTCTTTTAAAACCGCTTCTTTTCAATTACAATTTTTCATATAGGTTTCCTCGTTACATATCTTTACTACTTCATCTATTATTATCTTCTTGTAACCAATTTTAACTATATTATTGAAATTTTGTTTCCTGTCCTCTTTTACCACTTGTTCCAACATCTTCTGTAATCTTTTCTCTTCCACGTTCATATCACCTTTTATATAAACTTTTCCATTTTTGTCTTTCTTTCTAACTTTCCATACTTCCTCTACTTTCACCTTTTCTTTTTTATAAATCCTTGCAGCTCCCTCTTCTCTTTCTTCTCCTCCAACTCCATTCCGAAAAGCGTCAGGCTTTGTTTCTTTTCTTCCCTTCTATTCTGCTTATGCTTTATTCAGTAATTTAGTTTATATCTTTTCTATATATTGTTAGTAGTTTTAAGATTTTAGATTTCAAAAAAGTTTGAACAGTTGATTAGAGCAAACTCCTAAAACATTAGTATACGAGTATTTATCACAAATTGCAATCGAACTGCCGTGAAGGTATTGCCGGCAGGAGTTTGGTAATAAATCTCTCATTTTGTCTTCAGTTTCTCTACTGTCATTTCTTTTAATTCTACATTCAAATTGCTCTTTTTCCACTTTACTAGGGTCAATTGAAAAGTCCCCGGCCTGACACGTAGATGGCGGCACCAGAACTAAATCCAGTGATTTTCAGTTAGTCCTAACCTTCAAAAGACGCGTCTATAAATTTGACGGCTGTCGGATCATTAGTTTGTGAATTATAGCATTTTTAGTGAAG
>NW_020439683.1:0-5266 GCF_000699045.2 Agrilus planipennis
TTTTACTGGAATCATTGTTTCATCATCGTTTAACGGTTATCGTTGCAGTTACATTTGTAATTCCGTTTATGTTTGTTGGATCGAAGAAACGGACGTGTTGCGCGATATATCTACCTATGGTTCTATGCAAACCAATGAACGTACCGCATTAAGAGCAACCAAGCGGAGCGCATCGAATGCGTTTAGAATACTCCTGAACGGTTAAATTACAATACTTAATTAATTTATCCTCATTCGTTACATGAGAGAACGTTACAATGTTTTCGAACAAACTATTTGATGTACGAGGTCTGTTCAAAATGTATCGGGAATTTTGAGTTTTTTCAAAAATTATTCATTTATTCATGAATATCTATCGTATTTTGTCCCTTCAAAGTAATCCCCATCAGGTACTATACACTTGTGCCAACGTTTTTTCCAATCCTCGAAACACTTCAATAAATCATTTTTTGTGATCTTGTTCAGCTCCTCCTTCGATGCCGTCTTTATATCCTCAATCGTTACGTAGCGTCGTTCTTTCTTGCACCCTTTCAGTTTCGAGAACAAGAAAAAGTCACAGGGGGCTAGATCTGGGGAATATGGTGGCTGCGGCATTATCAGTGTGTTGTTTTTGGTCAAAAATTCGCGCACAAGCAACGACGTGTGAGCAGGGCCATTATCATGGTGCAAAAGCCAATTTTTGTTCTTCCACAAATCCGGGCGTTCCTGGCGGATTGTTTCGGGCAAATTGCGCTTAACTTGCAGGTAATATTCCTTATTGACCGTTCTACCCTGTGGCAAAAACTCATGATGCACCACGCCCCTGCAATAGAAGAAAACTGTAAGCAAAACCTTCACATTCGACCTAACTTGGCACGCTTTTTTAGGTCTTGGCTCATGCGGTAGCTTCCACTGGAACGATTGAGCTTTGATTTCCACGTTATAAACCATGATTCGTCCCCAGTTATGACCCTCTGGAGCAAATTTGGGTCGTCGCGGATATAGTCCAACAGCTCCTTAGTAATGTTAATCCGATACTGTTTTTGATCGAAATTGAGCAATTTTGGTACGAATTTTGCGGCAACCCGTCTCATGCCCAAATCACTGGTAGAAATCGAATGGCAGGAGCCAATCGATATGTTGAGGTCCTCAGCAACTTCTCTAACAGTGCCCAATACTATTTTCTTCATTTCATCAATGTTTTCGTCTGTGATTGATGTGGTCGAACGTTCGGCACACTCTTCGTGATTCACATCTTCTCGGCCCTCTGAGAACATTTTGTACTGCCGATAAACCTTATTTCGGTGCAAGATACCTTCACCATATGTCACAGTCAATGCGTCCGCGTACTTAATTTTACCGTTCATGGAAAATTTGATACAGATTGAATTGAAGATGAGCTAAAACACGTGCAAGTAAAGTAGTACCGGTTTTAGAACTACCAGCACTCTGGGCGCGATTTCTACGGTGCCTCTTATCTGCCATTGGAACCCATACGAAAACAAGGCAAAGGATACAATGAAATAACAATTTATTAAAATAACAATTAAAATTTTAGTTTTCTAGCCTTTCTATCAGCAAACTCTCTTATTAAGACATCAAAGCCTATGTTTTCCACAATTTCATTTTCGATTAACAGAGTTGCTAAGTTTATCAATCTAAATTGAGATATTGTCGATCGCAGATAGGTTTTTGTCGTCTTAAGCTTAGAAAAACTCACTCCTTTCCCTATTAGCCACAGTTACAGGTACAGGTAATGATTAATATTCGCAGTGCTATCCATACATTTGGATACAGCTCTTTATGTTGCGATCTTTGATAAAAATTGGAATAAAGACAGGAGTAACCACATTCTGATCAGGCAGAAAAGGTTTTAGGCTTATGAGTTCATCGCAACCATCTACCTATATCTAAATCTAGAGCCTGCAGTTAATTTCAATTGGAGGTCACTACAGGGTTTGAGATCTGGTTTTTCCGGAATCTTGTCTGTCAAACTAAAGGTCACATCGCTACAAAAACTAAACGAAGTGTAAATAGGATTCGCTCAATGAATAAGCGGTCTCCAGCGCCGCTACTGTCTTTCATACTACCTTATATTACAGGAGACAAATGCGGTACAGAATATATGCATGTCATAAGCATATCAAGTTAGCCGTGAGTTACGATTACTCTACTTTCACTGCAGCGAAAGCTATGTAAGCTATAAATTTTGGGGGTAGCTTGTAACGTATTTGAAAAAGAAATACGTACTTAAGAACATTACTTTAACAAGATCATTTGACAACATTTAAAATTGACTGAATTATTATAAATGCACGCTGCGCATTTCTTGTTAGCTATTTTAAAATGTGTGTATCACTGTTATCATTCCCAGTTCTGTAGTTAAATATAATATAGGGTATAATAGATATATCGTAAGTGCGTAGCTTGCACGATGTGATAGGGCACTATAAATTATGAAAATTAAACATTTGAAATGAGGATAGGTACTGTGGATAGAGAAGGATAGAAATGAAGAGGTATTGGAAAGAATTGAGAACAGAGGACTCCATGGAAGTCAATATGAAATAGGCGAGATAGGTTGATACGACACCTTTTCAGGCATGAAGGTCTAGTCAGAGCAATATTAGAGGCAGAAACAGGAGTTAGGAGGAATAGATTAGATTACTGATCGCAAATAGTTTAAGGATGTGGGTTGTTCTAGTTTTAGGGAAATGCGAAGATTAGCTCAGGATAATAAAGAGTGGAGGTGCGTGTCCAACCAGTCTTAGAACTGACGACCTTATGATGATGATGTTCGCCATTTTCGGGAAAGACGTAGTTGAAAGTATAAGCAAATGCAATTCCGGGCCTGGTAAAGAAATACGATGATACAACGTCGCATTCATGCAGCTGGTAACTAGCTGCACCGGTGTTGTGTTAATTTTTTTGCTGGTGTTTTGTTTGTTACTTGTTAGATTAGATTAGGTGTAATTTAAGGTGTTTATGTTATAGCCAATAGTTGTTTGTTCTTTTAACGTTTAAACCTTATATTTAGCCAATCAATGTGCAATTAAAAAAACTAATTCAGCAATACAACATCAGTCATTGTAGTAGATCAGTATGTTACTGTGGACGTAGTCTCCTGTCATGTGATAGGGTGGCAATTTTTAATGGAACAGTTGCTGCATGATGACTTTTGCAGCGAGTGCAAGCCTTACTTAAAACTGATTTTCAGCTGCGAGGGATAAGTCGGTGATTTCGAAGTTAAAATGTTGCAGATTGCAGAACCTATTTTATTCTATAAAGTGTTTTTTACATACAAATGTTACTTAACAGGGGAAGGAATTTTGAATGTTCAGAGTAATCACTATTGGTATTACAGAAATCTGCATGTCGTACATTCTTATCGGTAAATGTGTGATGCAGAATTATTCATGATTCACTATTTAGACCGTTTGTTCTACATGCGCATTTAAATGGAATGAATTGTTTAACCATTTACAAGAGACTACCGAATTTACTTGAGGATGTAACATTACAACTATGTAGAGGTTATGTTTTTCAGATGATAGTACACCCCGTCCATTACAGGACCATTGCGTGAGTTTCTTGACTAAGAGTTTCCCGGATAGACTTGTATGAGATTCTTTGAAACAACGCGTGTACCAAATCCTGGTTCACAATCCTAATTATCTGTATGGCCGCGTGATGATCTCTGCAAATGAAATATGCCAATTTCGTATTTCAAGTGACAAGTTCAATTAAATTTACCGCTCGGAGACTAACTTCATCTTCCCTGGAACTGAAGCAGTTCGATAATAAAAGTATAGTTTACGACACTCTCCTTGAAGTTGGCTTCAAATATTACAGTGCTGTCGTATTGTGGAATGGCCATCTGCAAAAAAAAAACTAAAATTATGTGGAAAAATATCTTACCGCTTCGAAAAACTGTGAACAGAGATAATATATTTCAGTACAGGATGCTTAACCATAACCTTGTACTACTTGACCAAATGAAAGGTCTAGGTAAAATTTTTAAATATTCTTTAAAATTTAAAGCTCACCTTGGCCCTTTAAGGTTACTAAACCTATAATCTGCTTCTACAACTTACTAGTCAAGCCCAATTTATTATATGGCTTGTTACTTTGGTCTACTGACAGTAATTTGATCTAATAGATATTCCAAAGTAGGGTTTATAAAATCTGAAGATGTTCATTTAAAACGAAAGTTAAACTTGAATTAATACATATTGTTGAGATTACACATCTGTTTGAATATATACCTACTAAGAAGGATGTTTAATAAACTACCAGGAAATATTAAATCATTAAATCTATTATAAACTAAAACTAATACTATTAAAAGTTTTATAAAATATTGTATTAAGAATTAACATGATTAACCTTTAAACACAATAAAATTAGATAATAATATTATCATTATTATTCCTTTATATCTACAAATAATAGCATATCATTAGTCAATATTTTTAATTAGTAGCGTGTTATTCTGTAATAATTTCAATGGTTCACATAATAGGGTGTTATTAATCTATGTATTCATAATGCTGAATTTACACATTCATATACCAATAAAATCAACACACTCGAGAATATTTCTGAAATGTTAGCTAATTCCGAAAAATATTTATACTTGCCCTTTTTTGCCACGACAAAGATGTTTGTCTCTGAGCTTAATTCACTTAAGTTTTAATTAAATTGTATTCGTCTTGGTGAGATTTTTCATAATTTATCGTTTCCTACCGGGTAGGAAATATGCTACACCAGTAACATGGAGATCGTGATTTCGACTTGCTTAGTTCTCATCAGCGCACCATGGACAATTCCGACTGAACACCGGCCAATTTACTTGCTTAGTTTAGCTTTTGGTCTCAAAATTTGAAACATTTGAGAGCGGGCGCTAGCGAGTATAAGAGGGTCAGAGTTGAATGACTAGTATAGAAATCCAATTTTTGATTAAAAAAGCAACACGTACAACTCAGTACACGTGAAAGAAGTGAAACTTCTTTAGCGATCTCTATACCTTTATAACGAATAAGTAATGATTAGTGAAATAAAGAGAGAGTACGAGAATTTTCAGGATTTATGTTTTCGGATAATGCCTAGTTCCCTTCCATATACCTGTTTTTAATTAGGGTTAAAATTTTCGGTATGTCGAATTCCCTCCTAATTATACATCAATTGCCTCCCAATGGGGGCGGATGACCTTGTTTTACTAGATTTTCAATGTGAAATTTATGTTAAAATACGAAGTGTTTCATCTAATTTTAAAAAATTGTTAACA
>NW_020439683.1:5667-6706 GCF_000699045.2 Agrilus planipennis
TAATTCAATAACAAAAAAAATGGTCAAATTTTTTTCGCTTCCGTTTATTTTTCCAAGTACTTAAGGAACTGTAAACTATCAATAACTACAAGGAATTAGAATTAATACATAATAATACTCACTCTAACATATATTAATTGTTGTTAAATAAACATTTACTGTAATATAACTGCACAGATATAACCAAAAAATTAATTTAACACTATAGTATAGTGAATATACGTTATACTATAATAACGAAATGTTGCAAAACGTGTTGTTTCATGGCCTTGAGATTTTAGCCTCATCGAGCCTAAAGAAGTTTCACTTCCAATCCCAATTCGATTTCGGCTATGATGCAGGAGCATCTGTTAACCGAGCGACAGTTGTCACTTCAAAAAACATTCAAAATGCATATTAGGAGCTTAGTGTAGATTTTTAAGCCAACTCACTTCATAAAAATTGTATTGGCTATTTGTGTGGTTAGAAATGAAAAGAGAGCAGCTTCTAGCATACGAAGATTAGCTTAGGATAGAAAGGAGTGGAGGTGTGTGTCCAACCTGTCTTAGGACTGACGACCTTATGATGATGATGATGTGTGTGGATGGTAGTCACTTGCAATTGTCGGTTAGGAGCGTTCTTAGTATAATATCAAATCTTTTTGTACTCATGAGCATTCAACAATAAAATTAAAAGTAAGTTACACTATTTATTAATCTTATAGGTCACCATCACTTGCAAAGCATCATGGGACTTGCATACTCTGACTACACTATCTATACGACTAATACACTAATTCACAAAGTATACTGCTAGATATACCTAGAGACAGAAACGCAAATTACGTTTCGTTTACATGCGCTATTTCAATTTTTTTTGTATATTCATATTTTAACCACGATGAACACAACTAGGGTTGCCACCCGTACCGTAGAGAAAGAGTATTTTCTGTTATGAACGCAAAGTGGCGGGACGACAGGAATAAAGCTTCATTAAAACTAATTAAAAATGAACTTTTAGTTTACTTAGATCTTTGTTTGCCATCTCTCACGTACCTAAT
>NW_020439683.1:6899-9166 GCF_000699045.2 Agrilus planipennis
ACACAAACTACTGCATATACAGGTATTGTAACCAAAATTTCATCTGCTTCGTTTTGTAGATTAATGTATAAACTTACCGCTTTAATCTACGTACACGATGTAGTATGTAAAACTTTACCAATTTGAGATTTTTCACAGGATAGTATGCATGGCGGGCACCTCCACCATATTTTTATGTTCAACTTGAGTTGAACTAAAAGTTGTAATCGACAACTTAAAGTAAAACTTTGCAATTTGCAAAGACGGTATGTGTAGGTACTATTCAGGTCACACTCACACACAAGAAGATCTTTTAAAATTGCGAAATGTAGAAAAGAAAAGTTTTAAATTATATATTCTAGAAACTCTAGAAGTTTTTAACGAAATGTAGAAATAATCTGTCAAGATTACTCACGTCCACCTAATAATTTTGACTTCCTGTATCGTTTTTTGCAAAGTCAGTCCCATACGGTGGAAACAGTCATTTTAAAGTAAGATCACCGACAAAAAAGATTTTTCGCGGTCAAGAATGTACAATATTTGTTGTAGCAATATAAACTGGGTGTACCGCCTACGACCCCTTTATGTATAACGGCATTTTTATTCGTTTTATAATTGTCAACCTGCTTTTGACATAAATTTTCAAAAAGTTCATATCTCAAAAACAATCAAGATTTCTGGCACATTGGTTTTAATAAAATGATCTTTAATTTTAACTTAGGTTGGTGTTCCATTTAAAATAACAAAGTTGACTGGACACCCTGTGGATTCACGGATAATTTTGGGAAGTAAACAATAAAAATTGAGATAACTTTTATGCGAAACATTTTTACCTAAAACTAATAATAATGCCACTATAGAGAAAGGGGTCTCAGGTGGGAAACCCTGTATAGATATATATGTATACATACTGTTTTCTTAAGAGTAAATAAATTCAAAATTAAAAGTAATTCTTTATTGTAGAATATTGTCAGATAAAATTGTACTTGATAATACACGAATATTTTTTCTTCAGTGTGTGATAAGAAAAGTAACTAATTTACTTAAAATAATTATCCGAAAAATAATTTGCCAAATCACAATTCATCTAACAAATATTCATCGACAGTTACCTTATTCAAGTGCTTGTAATAAAGTGTCGCTTACAGGTAGAACATAATTTTGGCAAATATCTATAGACATCAGATATTTATTTATTTATTTAACCAGCAAATACAAAATACATAGATTACAAAGTACCCATGTACCCCCACAGAGATAAA
Source organism: Agrilus planipennis (assembly GCF_000699045.2). Classification (NCBI taxonomy): domain Eukaryota; kingdom Metazoa; phylum Arthropoda; class Insecta; order Coleoptera; family Buprestidae; genus Agrilus; species Agrilus planipennis. The sequence continues at coordinate 8,141 of NW_020439683.1, forward strand.
TATTATTATCTGTTGGTGGGACTGGTAAAAGAACAAGATAATAACAAAAAACAATTTTGCAAATCTCTATCCTTAACAAATTTTAGTGTTTTATACGTGGTCCGGTAAGTTTGGGCATAATATAATTCGGCGTATTTTGGTAGGGTGCGGTACCATAGAAGCAACGGGCGGCAACTGGTGGCTCGCGGTCCATGTCCGAATCGCGGAAAGTCAACAGCTGGTCCACCAAAAATTTCTTGAAAGCAAATAAGTTATTTAAAAAGTATTTATTTATAGATAGCAAACTATATTTAACCTTTGAACATAGAATATGCGGCGGAATGCTTGAATATCTTGAATATGCTATGGATTTGAAGATCATAGTAACTTACCTCACCTCCTTAACCCACAGGCATTTTCAGTGCTTGTTCCATCCTGGTATACTGGTACAATGTGGATAAGCCTTAACTAGTCAGGTGCTGCACATTAAGATTCCACTGGTTAACCTTCTAGACCAGCTGAAGGAGACAATTAAGAAGCAACGCCGTAAGAAACTAGCAAAACAAACAGTAATTTACCTGCATATAAGATTGTTGCTGTCAAATTGAACATTCTGGGATTCCAATAAACGCATCACCCACTTTACTCACAATCTCTAGCTCTTTCATTTTCATTTTCTATTTCCCAATTTGAAAAAACACTTCAAGGATCACATTTCTGTTGTCACGCATACTGCTAGTAGAAACAACAAAAAGATTTTTTTAAGTGGCCTGGAATAGTTGAAACAACGCTGTCAAAATTATATTGGTCTCAATAGGCCTTACGCTGAGTAAATATAATGGCGGTGGTATTTGCATTTATGGTGAAATGTTAATAAATTCTGTATTAATCAATTGTTACAATATTTTTACTGAGAGTAGTGAAAAATGACTTTTAACTGAATTAAAATTTAAATATATGTAACCTCTGGTTAGTACTGCTACCTTGGGGATAGTTGTTAAGCTTAATATAAATAATCATAGATTTAACTTCATTTTGATTTGGTCA
>NW_020439684.1:0-7652 GCF_000699045.2 Agrilus planipennis
TTAAGGGAAATGCGAAGATTAGCTCAGAATAGGAAATAGTGGAGGTGCGTATCCAACTAGTTGTGAGCCCTGGATTCTGTCATATTTACGATACATGAAAAAACGCCCTTGGATAGGCAACACTAGAAATATTCCAAAAATGCTTGTCACCAAAGATCCTCAAATGCTTATTTTTTTTTTCAGGTGGTGTTAGCATCATTTGGATCAGTATTGACGAATCAAGACCAATATCATATCCAAACAGACGAAGGACCCGAAAGATATTTCCGATATATGACCCTAAGTGGTCAATATCGTAAAGAGAAACGCCTTGAAGATGGAACAGTGGTAGGCTCATATGGTTGGGTAGATGACGATGGTATGTTTCGACTGAAAGATTACATAGCAGATAACGATGGCTATAGAATTATTAGAACTAAAAACATATATGTGGGTAGAAAAACGCCAGTACGTGTTGCACTGAAAACTGCCAAAAATGCTCCAGCAGGTTATACTGCTATATCATCTGCAAATCTGAGCATATTATTCTTTTGCCCCTCTATACCTATCCCTACAGTTGTATTGTCTTTAATGATGTTGATCGCATGTTCGACGTATAGATTAAAAAGTAGCGCTGACAGAATTTTTTTACAGAGGCGTATTTACGTCAAATAATGCATTCTAGCATATTAATATACATCTTTTTTAACTAATTGCATAGATATAGTAATTGGGTATTAATACATATTACAAGTTCTTGTGTTTCTATCTATTAATTCAATAAAAAAATTATTTGTATGAAGTTAATATATATAGTTTGTGTTAATATTTATCCTTCCTCGCTATTTCTCTTTCTAATTGTAAGATATCTGTTTCTTTTGCTTTAATTTTTACGCATAAATCAAATCGTGTATTGGCGAAAATTATAATTTTATTATTCCAAGTTTCCTTAATTTAAAATTTAAATTACTTCGAATAATGCCTTAGAGCTAATAAATACGATAAATTTTTCTATTTGGGATTAATAAGTACTTGGCGCCTCAAAGTCACAGTGCCTACGCATAGTAAAGCCCACATAGTCCTTTGTGTTTTTCTTCCCCAAGTAGATATACTTATGTAAGTATTATTTCTTGCGGTTAGTAGCTGGACTTAAACCCAAACAACCAACTTTTCTTGCAATTGAAAAACTAATAAATGTTACTTTTAACTGCTTTTTGTGCTTGTACTCAACCTACGTCTATTCCAACAAATTATTATACTTCACATGTTTTCTTACTATGGTATCGATCGGTATTGATTTACACATAAATTGATAAATGCTCTTGAATATTGTATTTTAACCTACAGCTTTTTAGAAATAAAGAAAGCTCAATTAATTTGCATATTATTTCAACATGCAGATAGAGACGATTAAAATGTAATTAAAATTGATGAATACTATTTTAATATCAATTCAACTTTACTGGCCTACCCAAAGGAACAAAGTAGAAAAATTGAAAAGACCCATATTTTTGTCTCATCCTCAACGAATGATACAAAGAAAAAAACATACTTAATAATTGAACATATTTTTCTCTAATACATTTCTTAGTCAGTATCTCCTACGGTATACTGCATCGTTACATTTTTTCCGAAATCTGGTCAGATTATATCAAAGAGAAGAAAGAAACACTAGCAGAAGATGCCTTTTGATTATAGTGTTTATGCTCTTGCATGTTCCTTATCATTTAAAATAAACTGTAGGGCATAGAGTTGTTAAAAACGTCTGTTTGTTATATCTCCTTCTGTCTGTCAATATACATAAAAAGAGACCTTGGGTTCTGTCATGGTCAACATACACGTAACGATGCCCCTGATAAATATTTAATGGTTGTTATATCTTTGAGTAGTTTCCTTAACGCGTCGGTGTTTCAACAGTAGTTTCGGAGACTCCAACGTTACATCAAGCGACGAACCCTCTATATTTATTTTGATGGTAGCAAATTGTAGGTATCCAGAGTTTCATTACGTTTGTTTTCGTAAGCCTGGTCGGATCATATCAACGAAAAGAAAGAAGCATTCACACACTTTTGAGTATATTGCTTATTCTCCCGCCTGGTTCTTATCCTTTACAATAAATTTTAGAGCACAAGTTTATTTAAAAGATTCAGTTTACGCTATCGTCTGTTTATCAAACTAAAATTAATTCTATAGTACAACTGTAGGGATAGGTATACAGGGGCAAAATATTAGTATGTTTAGATTTGCAGATGATATNATATTGATAATTTTGGGATAACGTTAACAATTTTAAGAGTGAAAATCAAAATCTGTTATTAGCATTAAATGCTAGACAGACCTCTTTACATTTCCTCAATATTGTCATATTTTTATAATAACTTTTTAAGAAATTGGAAATTTAAGAGCGCATCTTTTGTGCCATTTTATATATGTTTATTGATGTCTATGAGAATTCAAAATCTGATTCCACAACTAATTTCTACATGTTTCTTTTTGTTTTCTCCATTTATTCATGTTTATGACGAAAACTGAAAATTTACAAACGTATTTCATATTGTTTTTTTAATTAAGTGTTAATATTTATTTATTATATCTGTCCAGATTAAACATTATTTATTAATTACTACCATGCATGCTACTAAAGATATTTCGCTACATACTCTAAGCCTCTAACTAACACTTTTCAAAATAATCGTTTACTGCTTTACAATTTTACGAACGACTTTGTAGTTTTAAATTTAATTTTTTCCCGCATCTTGGTTAGTTGTGTTTTCTATTAATATATAGCGCCACATGAGACATAAAATGTCAAAAATTTGTAAGGTTCTGTTTTTGTTCCACATTGACATTTGTGACATTATGGTGTGAATATTGAAGGTTGTGACTAATAAAAAAACCAAAATCTTTAATTATCCTGAAGAAATTGCAACTGCTAATTAATGAATTTCCTTTGCCGTTATAATTATTACTACTTTTGTAGCATTTTAAGTAAAATACACCCAACAGCAATGAACTACTGTATATGATAAGTAACGTTGATTACTAATCCTTATAAGACGAATATTGTAGGGCGTTTACAATTATGTCTCAACGTAATAAATATGAAAATAAAAATAGTGGATTACTTACAAAAGAAGAAAATGAACAAGTATTTGGGCTACTTGGAAACCGCTGTCAGGTATATCCTACAATTTAATTATACAAATCAACTATGAATTTCTTAATTAACCATAGTATGATTTTAGTCTTTGGCAACAACTGTTATTCAACTTTTTCTTACTCAACCACCGCACCACATGCAGTGGATTAAAAGGGACACAGGAGTTTTATGCTTCGTTAGGGACAATGTGAGAAAAAACTTCTTTTTTAGATTATACTGTTTAAGGCGAAATAATATGGTGTGGGAACAAGAAATGTATGATAATATGGAATATATAGCAGCATGTCCATTTTTTCATACATTTGAGGGTGAGGTAAGTAAACAAAATTTAGTAGTTTCTACTTTAGATAAAGTATATACGCATTAATTTTACTTTCAATTATTTCTGTTTCATATAGGAATGCATTGTAGCATTTAATTTTGCTAATACATTAGAAGCTAAAGAATTAAAAGGTATTGTAGAAACAAGAATTCAAACAAAAAGGAAAAAGCTAGAAGGTAACAGTTTATTTTACTATGATTATATGCCATGATTTTGATATATAACTTTATTGTAGAGAAAAGATTAAAGAATTTCATGCAGGACAATAGTGATCAACCAAGATTGCCAACAAGCAATGATTTATCATTTTACAAAAAAACTGTTGATCCTGGTAAATATCTCTTTCATTTAATTAAATACTATCAACTTAAATATTTCATGTATAGCTGAAAGAAAAGCAAAACGAAGAAGAAATATTACCAAGGCTGATATTGGTAATCCATCTGAGTTTCGGCATATTTCACATGTTGGGTGGGACCCAGATAAAGGGTTTGACATTACGGGTAATGACCCACATTTAACTGAATTCTTTCGAAAGGTACACTTAAAATTAATTACTTTTAAAAATTTTCTAAGTAACAATTAATCAAAAAACTTCTTAGGCTGGTGTCTCAGAAGAACACCTCAAGGATAAGAATACACGTGAATTTATTTATGATTTTATAAATCAAAACAGAGCTGCATATCAAGAGGAAGTTAGTTCTGTTCCTCCTGTGCCTGCTCCATCCACGGGACCGCCTGTTCCCCCACGAACTGCACCAAGAACTCCCCACAGTGTAAGTAATAAAGCTCTTTATTTTTCATGCACATGTATATATAAAAAGTAATAAAAATAGTTTCATAGTTTCTATTCATTCATTTTTATTTAATAGAGGGTTGCACCACCCCCACCTCCTCCTGCTCAGCAACAACTCAAACCTCCTATGGTAGTAAGAAATAATAATTCACAAGGTAATGCTCTACATTNATTGAAGTTATTTCTCCACCACCTCCTCCTATGCCTACCAATAATGCAGCACCCGCTCCACCACCTACACCCGCACCCCCACCTGCACCCGTACTACCTCCTGTACCTGCTGCACCAGATTCTCATGCAGCCCTTTTGGCCAGCATACGAGAAGGCACAACGTTAAAGGTATTTTTTTGTTGTTGTATATTTGCAATTTTAATTGTTTTCCTACATTAAAACTGAATATGGTACCTATTAAAATCAGCATAAAAAAATATATAAAATGTTAATCTTTGTCCTTACTGCTTTTGAAGATTAAGGACCATAATTAAAATACACTGTTTATTTTAATACTTTGAATTGAAGAGGACTTTTAAGACCGCAACATGGAGTGGCTAAATACATGACTGAAATGGGACCTAAATTTCAATGAAGACCTATATGCTAACGACTTTTTTATTTGAAGTGGCAAGCTTTTAGGAGCATATGCATTCTGTTTTTGTAATTCACGATTTTATCGCTCATTTTCTTTCTACAGGCAAATATCGCTAGTCTCCATTTCTAAAAGAAAAAAGATTATTTCCTTCTATATGGAGCAATTACTTTATGTAGTTGGTGACCCTGTTTATGGCTTCGCCTGTTGAGTCCCATTTGTTAGACATAATATAAACTACATTTAAACTGTTAGTTTTATATGATCTGAAGCTTTATCTTGATACAATTAAATTCAAAATTTCCCAAATAAGGAACGTTTATATTGTACCTATAACACCTAATTTGTTAATTGCAGTCTGTGGAGCTAAGGAAAGAAGTTGAAGAGGACAGCTCAGCTCGAGATGCAAGAGGTGACTTGATGCACGAAATAAGAAAAGGCTTCCAGTTAAAACCAGCATCTGTAAGTTTAAAATAATTCCTTTTTTACATTTTCATAAGTTTACTAACAACATACAAATAATATTAAATCTTCTTATAGGAACGAGAGATCAAGGCTGCACCTTCAGTATCACAGGAGCAGCCTTCAGGTGATTTGGCTAGTGCACTTGCAAGAGCATTAGCTGCTCGTAGCAAAGTCATTCACTCTGAGGACGAGAGCACCTCTGATACCGATTCGAATTATGATGAATGGGATGATTAAAGAAATATATTTATTTTTAATAAAAAACAGTGTTTTGTAATCTAATCTAGGTCTACCTCTACCCCTCCTAACTCCTGTTTCTGCCTCGAATATGTCCCNGTATTAATTATTATTATTTCTATTGTTTCAAAACTCTACGATTATCGGGGTGGTTGTGGTCTATTTTAATAATTTTTTTTAATAGAAAAAGGATCCTTTTGTATTTAAAATTAGAGTACCCTATTTCGAGCGTCATTGTCTGTCTTTATTTTCCGAATACTTGCTCTGTTTAACAATGGTCTGCTTGAACGGTTGACCGAGAGAAGAAGACATTTCCCTAATTTTTAATATAAATAGCAATTAGAAATTTGTTTTGAAGATTAATATCTCATTTTTGTATAAATTAAACTTTTTTGAACTTGTATTATGAAGAGAATGTGTTTGCTTCCTCATTAGGTAATATGTGGTATTCAATTTTGGAAAATAAGGGCTCAAATAATGTTGAAAGCTCTATTATCGAGATGATTGTAGTGTGGTGAATGGATCTTGCTTTGATTTTAATTGTCACCCATTATTCTCAGAATCTCTCTTTACTATTCCTATTCCTAAACTATTATTAAAAATTTGTCTTGAATATTCAAGCATTTTTGAATGAAATAATCCTTTCTCACTATGTATTATAAGGAAAATGTGTTAATTTCTGTATTTAATAGTTCGTAGGGTGTATTTCGGAAATTAACGAATCTAGGTTGAACGCATCTTCATTGTTGCAAAGCTCTTCGACTGTCAGGGTGGTTGTGGTTTACTTTTAATATTTTTTAAATCAAAAAGGCTCCTTTTGTCATTAAGATTAGTCTGCTTCATTTCGAGCGTCATTGTCTATCTTTTATTTTCCGAATACTTGCTCTCTTTAATAATGGTCTGCTTGAACGGTCGACTGAGAGAAGAAGACATTTCACTAATTTTAATATAAATAGCAATTATAAATTTGTTTTAAAGAGCAATCCCTAATCTTTGTATAAATTAAACTTTTTGGAACTTGTATTACAAGGAGAATATGTTTGCTTCTTCATTCCATAAAATGAGGGTTCTAATTTCTGAAAATAACGCCTCCAACAAAGCTAAAAGCCCTTCCATTGCTTTTAAGCTACATGATCATCGAGGTGATTGTGGACTACTTTTAAATTGTTTTTTAATAAGAAAAGACCCTTTTGTCCCTAAGAATAGTGGACCTTATTTCGATCATAATTATGTATCTTTTAATATCCGAATACATGCCCTTTTTAACAGTTGTAAACTATAATTAAAAATTTGTCTTGAATATTAATGCATTTTTGTACGTAATAACCTATGAGATAGTTTGTCATGGGCTCTTAGGGTTATTTATCGGATGCGAAACCCTGCAATGCTATTTTATTATTTTTCAAAGGAATTTATTCTTCTCCCACCATAATTTTTGGTATTCTAACGCCTCGAGCAATTTTAAGATTAGATTATGTCGATTAAATAGTTTGTCAGGGGTGCTAAGGGTTATTTACGGGGTGCGAAAACCTCGAATACTAAAATAACATTTCTTCATCTTGTATTACATGAAAAATGTTTTAATTTCTGTATTTAATAGTTTTTAAGGGCCAATTTCGGTAATTAACGAGTCAAAGTTATCGGAGTGGTTGTGGTTTACTTTTAATATTTTTTAAATAAAAAAGACTTTGTTATTAAGATTAGTCTACTTTATTTCGAGCGTCATTGTCTGTCTTTTGTTTTCCGAATGCTTGCTCTCTTTAACAATGGTCTACTTGAACGGTCGACCGAGAGAAGAAGACATTTCCCTAATTTTAATATAAATAGCAATTATAAATTTGTTTTAAAGAGTATAAGAGCCTGATATATCTTCTTTGAACTTGTATTACAAGGAGACTGTGTTTACTTCTTCATTCCATAAAATGAGGGTTCTAATTTCTAAAAAAAACGGCTCAAACAAAGCTGAAAGCCCTTCTATTGCTTTTAAACTACACGATCAGTGAGGTGATAGTGGACTACTTTTAAATTTGTTTTTAATAAGAAAGATTTGACGACCCGCATTTTATATTTCAAAATTTTAACTAATAATCATTGAAAATAATGAATC
>NW_020439684.1:8764-10446 GCF_000699045.2 Agrilus planipennis
ATATAACTTTTTGAATTAATAACTAATAACAATAATAATAAATAATAAATTACAATTTACTGTTTGCCCATTTATAAATTCCTCCGCAATAGCTGCGAAAAAGGTCTTTTTTTATATTAAAAACATTCCGACAATTTTCTTGTAAAATTATTACAAATTGGGTTTTTGGATTTTTTGGGAATTGATCGATACGTTTAACAAAAATCACCTTAACTCTCTTTTCTCTTTTATAACTGTAAAATCATTTATTTATTTATAAATGCAATAAAATTGTGAATCAGAGATTAAATAACATTATATAACTTTAGTTAGGTGTGACAGACCTTCAACAAACGGGTCATTTAGAATGTGAAATAAAAAGAAGACCCGCAATAAAAAGAAATGAAAAAGGATAATAAGCATTACTTAATATATATATTGTATTAAAATTATGACCAATTTCATAATAGTAAAACAGTAAGCTGACCCTAAAGGGTTTTCTTTTTAACCCAATTATTCAGATATATCCTTATATTAATCAGAAAACCTAAACACTTTTAATTATACAGATACTCTTGAGCATTCCATACTTTAATGTTTATTCTGCAATTCATACGACTGGTATGATCACATCACATCATAATTTAATTTACTTATAGGCGTACATGTAAGAAGGAATTTATTTGATTTAATAAACAAAAAGGTAATGAAAAAAAGTAATGTGAGATATCGTTCACAAAAATAAATACAAAAGAATTTGTTTCATAATTTGCAATATTGTATGAAGTGACGAAATGAGAAACGTTTGAAAAAATATTGTGAGTTCGATTAATGAGTAATTACTTTAGTTTGTAGTGATATTTTCAGATAAACGTAAATGAAAAAATATATTCCACACGTCCACCAAATTAAAAAAGAAAAATGCTGCCAAAGAAATGAGTTATTTCGATGTTCACAGAACGGTTTGCATGAAAAATACTAAATAAAGCACTCTTTTATTGTCATGCAATTTAAATTTTAAGTTATCAAACTAGGTAGCAAGTTTTGTTAAAAAATTCTATTGCATAAACCAATCGAAAATCCAACGGCAAGAACACATGCAACTGACTTGTAATAAAGATACTTAAATATAATATACCTACAACTAACATTCGCCCAAGAATTAGTTATATTATATTAGATTTCTTAATTTTCGTAAAATAATTAGAATATAATAGTTAAACTGCCGAATGTTGTTGAATGTTGACCCACAGGCAATCCCATAACTTATTTTTCTTACTAGTTATTCATTTACATATGTAACTTTTAAATATAAGTATACTTTCCTTATAAAATACAACTATGAAAACGATAAATTTTGTAGTAAATTAAGAAACATAAAATGGTCAATTATTGTAAATGGTGTGAGGAAATGTATTTATGTAACAAACTGACCGGTTGTGTCACAACCATTTAAAAATCGAAACTAAGCCTTTAGACAGCTCTTCATTCATATTAATAAGACATTTGAATTTAAACTTTTCGAAGATAAAACTATATGTATCTAAAGGTTATTCATTAATTTTTAAAGATCGAAAATTCTGCTACAAAAAATCTACTTCCTTCAAATTTTATTCACATGAGATAACATTCGTTTTTGAAATAAACGTATATAAAGAAATAAATAATTTCTGTAAAAAAGTTTACAAGAAAGCGAAGTTGAG
>NW_020439685.1:0-12824 GCF_000699045.2 Agrilus planipennis
ATTTTTCATATATTCCACATTAATACCTACTTAAGCAATTAAGTATCCAGATATTCAAATAATATAAATTTAACGATATAAATATAAATTGAAATAGAATTCATTGATCAGTCGATTTGGATAACTTACAATTTCAATTTTCCACGAACTTTATTAATTCATGTAGGTATTCATTCATACGTATTTTCAACGATTTCAGTTTTTAGTTTATTTATTCAGTAAATGTTATGTACCAGCCACTGAAACAATGGCAAAAACACGAAGACGTAGATCTCAAATATTTGAACAATGATCATCTCAGGGTTAAATTATTTATTTTTGTTATGAGATGAAAGTTTACAATTTTGAAATTTTAGAGAAACTTATGCATAGTAGTATTTATTTTTATAGTTCAATTTATTGCGAAAACAATATACTTTATCGTATTTTATACATATGAATTTGTAGTGTTAGATGCTTCAAGCAAAATTCCTAGCGGCTATCAGCAAGGAAATTATAGAGATTTGGGAAACTTTGACGAATGTATAAATATAAATCATCAAGGCAATGCAAGCATTAAAGGAAAATATTGTTATTCTGGAATTGTTACAGTTTTACCTAAATATGTCAATTTAACAACTTCAATTGGTACCTACAACCCAATTAATGTCAGTTATATAAGCCAAATAATCAACGTGAGTAACTTTTTCTTTCGTCTTATTTTAGCTTACAAAATTGTCAGTTATTTATATAAAAATTCAACGAAAATAATAACTTGTTTCTAAAATGGATTAATTAGAGAAATCCACTGAATCTTACAATGATTTTAGACGATACATATCCAAAATCTAAATTGCAAATGGTTCAAATATTTGACTTAAATTTGCGCAATACGTTACCTACTATATGTCTAGCCATATTGAAAATTATATGCTTTTTCAAAAGTTCATTAAGGTGCCCTAAATTTTTTTTAGAGCAATTTTACATTATTTGATATTTTTAATTTATTTTAACTTCAAGGCTCAGACTTCAGACTTCTTTAACCTATTGGGTATAACGGTCAGACTAAATATACTTCAACTTATTATTTTAATTTTTAATTGTTTATTACCTAATTATTATTATCTTGAACCTTGCTTTTCTCAAACTCAAAGGCTAGGCACGTCTTTACTAGTCCTTCCGAAAAATATGAAACGTTTACTACTTTTAGTCAATTGAAAACACACAAGTAATGTCAATTCTCAAAAACGAATNCGCCATTTGTGGTATTTTCTAAAACGCGCTGTTAAGACAGCAGGTAATGGTTGGTCTGTGTTCTGTCGGAGCTGCCTGCGACGCGCTGATGAGATCCAAAAAGATCGAAATCGCGATCCGCGTCTGGCAGTATCGACAGAATACAGACCACTTCGAATTATTTTGTTAGTATTATTGTAGTTCTTTCATTTCAATAACTCGTTTGTCTCAAATATTTCTGCCGTCGAAATTGACTCTTAGGTGTGAACATAATAATCAACTCATTTCCTGATGGGCCGCTATAACTTATCACAGGTGTTTCAAATTGTATCACAACGTCGAAGGAACGTGGCATCCTCGCGATTTCCTTCTTGCGTCATCGGTCATCATTAACGTTCAGATTAACAACTGGAATTCATCCGTCGACACGAATATAAAGAATGAAGAAACGAGGCGTCTCGTCCTCAGCGCCATGACATTCTTTCGTCCTCTCGTAACGCAGTAGTAATGACTCCATCCGGACGAAGCAGTTGCGTTTGGGGATCCACTGTCCCACTTGTCCGAAGGATGCAAGGTTGCACATGGAGTCGACGAGCGAGTTCCGAACGTGCTTGAAACCGTTTTTTGTACCTACGTGAATGTGTGATTAATATATTCATATATAAAATAAAACTACATTTTATTTATTTTACAAAAAACTTGTTATAAAAAGACATTACGTACATATAATTATCATTTTTCTATATTAATAAAATCTGGAATTTTAGTCTGTTTGGAACACTTCTGTCGTGTGTACAGACTTTGTAGTTCACGTTTAATTTTAATTAATGTAACATCATAATTTCCTTGCATATGAAACTGTCCATTAGAATAAAAAACAATTTTTCGTAATACACTGACAGCAATAAGACCATCATTCAAAGTTGGCACTGTAAATTGTTCTTCAGTCTCTTCCTGTTCGTCATTTTCCTCTTGAACTTCTTGTACAATATCATCTCCCGTAGCTGGTGCACAAATTGCAATAGAATTATCCACATCAATAAACACCTCAGCTTCAGTAGTAGATATTCTGAGATTTACACTAGATCCTAAACTCGACACGTTTTTGTTTACTTTTGCGATCTTAATGGTCATTTACTGTACCAGATATGGATACCTATTCAAATGTTTACAATACAGCTGGTCGTTTTAACAGGTATAATTCACCGAAAATATCAGTTAAATGTAGTCACTTAAAGAGATATGTCGTAATAAGCAATGTCGTAAAAACCAACGTTTTTTATAAGGCGATCTAACACAATTCAGTCGAGACCTATGATTTTGGTCAATATAACCGGAATGTTGTTCTAAACGATGTCGTAGTAAACGGTTTTGACTGTATATGTAATACTAGGTATTAGACCAAGACAGTCTTGATCTTGGTCCTGCTTGCTAATCACTACTTTAGTGCTGTTTAATCATCAAATTTTTTTCCAAATCCTATAATAACTAAACTATTGTACTTACTGAATAATTGGTTCACCTATAATAATGTTACTGTATATACCAGAGATAAACAAAATGCAAAAACAACCATTGAATTATTTCCATCTCAATATCTCGTCATTTTCGATAAACTTATTTTTTGTAGAACAATTTTAGTCCTCATAGCGCTTGTTATGGTTATAAGTACCATTTACGACATCTACCTTAAAACCGAGGATAAAAGTAAGTTTAAATTTTTGAATAAAATAACTAAAACCGATCCTTCTATATGTTCTTTTAGAACCTAGCCATAAAATATTTATTTCGTACTCTATTCTTACCAATGGAAAGTTGCTGTTTAGCACTTCAAAAAGTTCACATCATCTTTTGTGCTTAGGAGGACTAAAAACATTAAGTATCTTTTGGGTTATGTTAGGCCACAGATACACATCATCGGAAGATATAATGGCAATTAATTTCAACGATATTCAAACGGTAAATATTTTTGTTTTTCGTTAAAAACCACTTTGAAATGGCTATTTATATACGTATTAAGGTTGCTCTTAAAAAAATAAAACAACTACTCTGTAATTAATGTCAATTAACAGTTTCCGATACTCGTAACTAACTTAGTCCAACCCTAGACAAAAATTTTCAGTTTCTCTCCAGTCTCTCATAGTCTTTCAGCGTCTCTAAGAGCGTCTCTCGCAGTCTCTGTATGAGAAACTCGAACGATAAAATTGTTAATTTAGAGATTGGAGTCTCTCACAGAGAGACTGAATGAATATAAGTGAAAAATTGAGAGACTCGAGTCTCTCGTAGAAAGACTGGGATCTCTAAAATATGTTGAACTTAAAAAAATTTAACGATGTCTATCGAGACACCACTTATTGAGAGACTCGAGTCTCTCGCTCAGAAACTGGACGCAGAAATGAGGATCTTTCTATGAGAGATTCGAGTCTCTTGTTCAGAGACGCTAAACAGTTTTTTTGACAGTCTCTCGACAGTCTCTGTCATTGACAGCAGAGCGACTAGATGAGAGACGGAAACTTGAGTCTCGCTTTCAGAGACTCTGAGAGACTGAACATTTTTATCTCGGGAAAACAATTTAAAATTTCCTGCATTTTACCTACTTAAATAACACGAGCCCAGTGCTCACAAAAACCAGTACGGTTCTGCCTCATAGGCCTAATTCATCCCCCTCATACAAACAGAGAAAAAGTTGTTAAAATGAAACGAATACATAGCAACATTTATCATGTTACTCGTGGTCATTATATAGATCAGTATTCAGTACGATTTTCCTAACTGAACTTAAATTTTCCGAATGCTCTTATTACTTCCTTGATAAATTTTTTGACTTTTATTAACCCAGCACATACATCTGCTCGAAGCATTACCAAAACATCAAAATTAAATGCGATAACGGTAATTTTTGAAAGGTAGATGGCAAGACAACTCCGGAGCCAGTATATCCAAGGTGCACAGTATGCAGTGGATACTTTCCTAGTGTTATCAGGATGTCTCATTACATATTTAGTCATAAAACCAATGACGGAATTCAAAAATAGAATAGCAAATCAAAGCATGTCGAAAAAAGCTTCTTCGATAACTTCTATTACGTTATTAAATTATGTACATCGCTACTTAAGGTAATTGTAAATTTACTACTATTTAAAGACACTAAAAGAACAAAGGCTTTCACGGCCGGAATCCACAGTAGAATAAAGATTCGGGCTATAGGGCCGTGGTCTAAGTGAACTATTCTGTCCAGACGTTTCGTCAGCTACTGCGGCTGACATCCTCAGTGGTAGTGCTGCGCTGACAACGTGAACGTAGATTATATCTCGAAGTCTCGGCAGCGACTGGGTGGACCCACTTCGAGATATAATCTACGTTCACGTTGTCAGCGCAGCACTACCACTGAGGATGTCAGCCGCAGTAGCTGACGAAACGTCTGACCAGAATAGTTCACTTAGACTACGACCGTATATAACCCGAATCTTCATTCTACTAATTGTAAATTGATAAAAAAAGTTAATTTTTCACGGTTCTGTGTTGACTGAGTAATTCTTAATATCTAATCTTTATGGGTGTAGTCTAGGATTGTTTTCCCTTCAGTGGGAATACCGAAGGAGAAAACGCCAAAAAAGGATCTTAAGTAGGTTATTGTTATTTCCGATTTTAAGATGGCTGATTTGTCACGTAGATGCAGCTATAAAACTTATGTAACACTTTCAACTGATGTTCTCTTAACAAATTCTTATACAATTAAAGTAGCAGTTATGAATTTTTGCGTGAATTATCTTGACCATTTGTACCGTCTTATTAACAAGAAACGAGCGGTAAAGAAGTTAAAAGCTAGAAAGGTGTAGTCATGAGTGAAAGGGTGGGAGCAATTGCACTCTTTGCCACTCCGCTGGCTTTGCCATGATTGTATCGAAACTACATGTCAGTCTCAGTGCAATCACAACAAAGGACTTTACACCCTTGCTACGTTCCCTGTGGCTGAATTTAGACTGAAATGTGGTCTAATTTCAGTTACAGCGAAGAATTTCACACCCTTGCTACTGAGATGTAGTCTTTGTACAACCACAGCAAAAGGCGTTTTGCTCTTGCTACTTATAATTATACTTAGACTGAGATGTAGCCTAAATTCAACCACAACGAAGCATTTCACGCCCTCACTACTAACATGTAGTCTCAGTACAACCACAAGGATAGATGTTACACCCTTGCTGCGTTTCTTGTGACTGTAGTTAGACTTAGATGTAGCCTCACTGCAACTGCAGCGCGATGTTGTTTCAGTACAATCACAAGGAAGAACCTTACGCCCTTGATAAGTTCCCTGTGGCTATATCTAGACTGAGATGTAACCTAACTTCAACTACAGCGAAGGATTTCACGTCCTCGCTACTGAGATGTTGTCTCAATATAACCACATGGAAAGGCTTTACGCCCTTGCTACGTTCCCTGTGGCTGGATTTAGACTGAGATGTAGTCTAACTTCAACTACAGCGAAGAATTTCATCTTTCGCAACTGAGATGTAGTCCCAGTACAACCACAACGAAAGATGTTATACCCTTGCTACGTTTCCGATGGCTGTACTTGGACTGAGATGTATCCTTAGAGCGAGATATAGTTTCAGTATAATCACATGGAAGGATTTTACGTCCTTGCTACGTTCTCTATGGCTGTATTTAGATTAAGATGTAACGTAACTTCAACTACAGCATGGTAACATATTTCACGTCCTCCCTACTAAGATACAGTTTCAGTACAACCGATTTTACGTCCTCGCTATGTCCCCTGAGGATACCAACGACAGTTATGGTTAGCAAAACGTCGGTGTTCTCAGTCCTAGGTGAAACAATCCTAGACATCAAAACCGAATATCAAGCATTGCTCACGATCGGATTATTGTAAATTATTTTATCAATGCATAAATACGCATCGCATCCATTTCCCATACAAGAGAGAAGTAAGAACAAAAAAGTGGAATAAAATTGTTAAAAATTCGGTCATAGTATTTCTGGAAAAAACTTTGAACCCGTTAATTTATTTATTTGCTTTTAGTTACACAATTTTTAAACTAATTTTCATATATACTTGGTGAACCAGAATACCTACTCATTCTCACTCTATAATGAAGCCTAGGCTTTAAGTAATTCAATAATTAAAAATGCTTGGTAGGTGAAATGAGATTTAGAAGCTAATTAAGTATAATCACGAAATAGAAAGGCACTTAGCTATTGTATAAATTTTTCATTCATATATGCAAAGCCATTCTATCTTTATTGTTAATACTTATTCATAAAATTCTAATCATTTAAATAATTTATACGTCTTGATAATCGCTTTAAAAAGTAACCAAAACTGTAGTTTTATTTACGTATCTAAACATTGTAATCATGAGATGAAATAAAACAATTTCAGATTAACACCGCCAGTTGCTGTACTTTTTATGTATTACGTCACATTAGCTAGACGAGTAGGAAGTGGTCCAGGGTATAATTTCATTACAGATTCCCAAAGGCAGCCATGTGTTGATAATTGGTGGTCATTTTTTCTTTATGTAGAAAATTACGCACATACAAGAAACATGGTATGAAAAAACTCATGTGGTAATTTAATAAGAATAATTCCACTGTTCTGTTAATTATAACGTGATTATTAACATAAAATTCGGTCAAATGTGAATATAAATACAATTATTAATCTAAATACATACTGGAAACTATTTTGTAGGGTAGAAGTAGATGTTTAAATGGGGAAGAACCTCCTAATATTGGGAGCAGGGAGTGTAGATGAGAATTGGAAATGGGTAATTGTGTTTATGAAATAGCGTCGATCGGAAATGGGGACTGTGATAGGAATGACCTTTGTAGAATCATCATCATCATCATCATCATAAGGTTATCAGTCCTAAGACTGGTTGGTCACGTACCTCCACTCTTTCCTATCCTGAGCTAATCTTCGCATTTCCCTAAAACTAGAACAACCCACATCCTTAACTATTTGCGAACAGTAATCTAATCTAGGTCTACCTCTACCCCTCCTAACTCCTGTTTCTGCCTCTAATATGTCTCTGACTAGACCTTCATGCCTGAGAAGGTGTCCTACCAACCTATCTCGCCTATTTTTTATTGACTTCCATAGAGTCCTCTGTTCTCCTATTCTTTCCAATACCTCTTCATTTCTAACCTTTTCTACCCACGATATCCTCATCATCCGCCTATAACACCACATTTCGAACGCTTCTAACCTTTTCTTTTCCGCCGCGCCCACTGTCCATGTTTCGCACCCGTACAATGCCGTGCTCCAAACATATACCTTTAACAACCTTTTTCGAATTTCTAAATTAACCGTTCGCGAGCATAGAAGTGACTTCTTTTTATTAAAGGCGACACGACCCTGCGCTATTTTTAGGTAGCGGCAGAAAGGGTGGAGTTGAGGAATTCAATAAAAACAAATGGTTATTGTATAGATGATGAGACCGTCTATTGAATTTTCTCTCATTCTTTTTGTGTTGTGGAGGGGAACTTCTACCCACAACACTTTTTTTATGGTGGGGGGGGGAACTTTTACCCAACATAACCTTTCCTTTTCTTACTTTTTTGTGGGAGTGAAGAGACTTCTACCGTCCACAATCCAACCATTCCTCCTTAATGCATAAGATGGGTGAAAGTTCTCCCCTCTCCCACAAAAAAGAAAAGAGAAAATGCGACAGTCGTCTTATATTCTGTACCATTCACACTAACCCTTTATTTTTTTATTCATCTACATTCGTCCTCCACCTAAAAACAGACTAAATTACTATTTACCCTATTTTCAACTTTCAGCCCCAGCTTCTGCGCCTCCTTGAGCTCATTACGATTAATGCCATTTTTAATTGTCATTTTCATTTCTACGGCTCATATATATGTAAAAAAGTGTCTCCCTCACCTTCAAACGTCTACTTTTAACCTAAATGACAGTTTCCGATAGGTAAAATTTTTTTTAAATTGGTATTTCTCTGGAGCACGAAAACTTCACATTGAATGTAACTGAATGTAGTTTTTTTTTGCAGTGTATAGTTCATATGTGGTATATCAATGTGGACATGCAAATATTTCTATTTTCCCCTTTATTACTGTGGTCCATTATTCTTTATCCCAAGAAAATGCTTTTTATTGGCCTGCCCTTGTTGACAATAATTTCCACTGTGGTAGTTTTTCTCACTGTGTATATTAACGAAATTGTATGGTAAGGATATAACACGTCAATATAACGGTATCCAGTAATACCCTGATATAAGAACAAGTACTAGCTTGAAAAATAGAAAAGTTATGTATTCATACAATTTTATTGAATTTTATGAAGCCATCGTTATCTACAATATAACTTCAACTAAACAAATTAGTGTTTTCGTAAGCCAGTGATTTTCATGCTGTATTTGATCTATCAATTTACTTCGGGGTATTATTGTACACAAAATACAACACCATTTCAAATTAAAGCAACCACTTAAGTAAAATTTGTTTTGAAATAAACATAAATATCTGTAATTATTTTTAGGTAAAGTTTAAACTATAATAATTTTGTAACAGTGATTCTAAATTAAAATTATTTTTGCTTGGACATTTCCTATACAAATAGATAATGTTTGGCCATATCGAAAAATAAGTTTGCTTTTTAGGTATTCGAGTGATTATTATTACAAATATTATTTTGTAACGCACACACATTTAGCCCCGTGGTTTATTGGAATGGCGTTGGGCATCATACTACTTAACAGTAAAAATAAAAAGTTCCAACTAAACAAGGTAAAACAAAAAAATACGTTTTCAAACGATGAAGGTTCAATGTCTACCTGGCATTTGAATATTTTTAACTTTAAACTATTATTATTTGATTGCAAATTTTTAGTAAACAGACTTAGAGTTTGTACATTCTGCACTAAAAATCAATGATCAATAATAATAATGTTTTCAAAAGATAGAACTGTAGAAATGGTACACCAAACAGAATTTAAAAATATACAGTCGACTCTCGATAATTTGAAACTCAAGGGATCAGAGATAAATTTCAAATTACCAAGAGTTCAAAATAACAAGCGTTTAAGTAACTGTGAGGGGGAGGGGGGACTTAAATAAATAAAAGTTTGATCAAAATTCGTGATTTATTATTTCTATATTATTATTATTATGTATTAACAATTAAAGACAAGAATACAATTATTCACAAATTTTTATTTCGAAAAGAAGTCCGTAATCTTTTTTTGAGTGAGCGACTTCATTGTCCAAAGCTCCAAAGAATTTTCGATAGTGGTGAGAGCTGCGAAGTAATCGTCATTCGTGTGTCGATTCCGAGGGCGTAGATGCGTAGGGTAGTAAGACATTGCCTTGCCTCACTCAATGTGATTGGAGATGGCGGTTCTTTTTCTTCGTTTTCTTTCTCATCCTCGTCTAGAGGGACTATATTCATAAATTCGGCATCGGTTAGGACACCGTGGACACTGATGAACAAACGAGAGGTCTGTGCATAATAACGCTTCAAAGTATAGAAAGTAGGGAAGCCCGGACGTCAAATTATCGCATGTTGGCGAGCAAGATAATTCTCCTTCAACTTCAAATACCGAGAAGACCAATTAACATTGATTTTATTCAATTTATCGAGTATTTTTCAAGGGTCCGGAAAAGAAATTAAATTATCGAGAGATTCAAATTAACAAGTGTCAAATTATCGATAGTCGAAAAATTAAAGTTTATATTTCTATCTGAATTATTCTTAGAAGGATATTTATCTAGAAAAAATAGGACTTAGAACAACACTAATTTCCCTATTTCTTTTTTTACCGATTATTTATTATTTTACTATTTAATTATAAATATACTTGATCCACCATTTATTTTTTTTTTTGAAATAACGATACAGTAGATAAGTACCCGTGTTCCAATTATTAAAAATATTTCTCATTGTAGATGTTAACTGCTTCTATTTGGTGTATTGTATTATTAGCTATTCCAATTTTGGTTTTGGCTCAACGCGATCCTACGTATAATTACGAAAGATTTAAAACTTCCATATGGACGGCTCTTCACAAACCTGCATTTGCTCTTTGTATTTGTTGGATTGTTTTTGCATGTGAAATTGGTCATGGAGGTAATATAACTATTTAAATAATAATGAACACGCCACTGCATTTTTCCGAATTAAAGCAGCATCTGGAAAACGTTGTAATTGATCAAAATTCATAGTATATATTGTACCTATATTGCTGGTTGAATACGATTTCAGCATACACTAGTTTGACTTGAGCAAAATTTTTAGATTCTTTGTATTTTTTTTTTGTTTTTTTTTTTAAGGTATAATAAACAAGTTTCTTAGCTCTTCTGTATTTCAAATATTTGGTAGATTGACTTACAGTATGTATTTGGTTCAGTTTATTCCCATTATACTGGACGTAGGTCAAATTAGGACACCATTGTATTTCAGCCACTTCACCGTAGTAAGTACAAACTAAAGTAAAAATTGGTTTTTCCTTGCTTTTTTTTCAATTTGTTTGAATATAATCTTTCCTTCATATTATTTACCTTTTCGTTTAAATTGATTCATAATTAAGTGTTGCAATACCTGCATATGTGATTAAATAGTATGATTAGATTCTTTATTTTACTAGCATTACATTGAAGCATTCATTTCATTTTTTTGATAGATGTAATCTGAATAAGTCAAAACGTATTAGGTTTATTAAAATTCATCATCATCATCATCATCCATCATAGGGTCGTCAGTCCTAAGACTGGTTGGACACGCATCTCCACCCTTTCCTAACCTGAGCTAATCTTCGCATTTCCCGAAAACTACAATACCCCACATCCTTTACTATTTGTAAACAATAATCTAATCTAGGTCTACCTCTACTCCTCTTAACTCCTCTTTCTATTTCTAATATAGCCCTTCATGCCTGAGAAGGTGTCCTACCAACATATCTCGTCTGTTTGTTACTGGCTTCCATAATGTTCTCTGTTCTCCTATTCTTTCTAATGATTCTTCATTTCTAACCTTCTCTATCCACGGTATCCTCACCATTCGCCTGTAACACCACATTTCGAACGCTTCTAACCTTTTCTTTTCCGCCACGCATCCATACAGCATCGCGCTCCAGACATACACCTTTAACAATCTTATTCGAATTTCTAAATTAACAATTCGCGAGCATAGATGTGACTTCTTTTTATTGAAGGCGACTCGATCGTATGCTATCCTAAATAACGAGAATCAGCCACTTCTAATTTTGCCTCTGCTATCTTTATATTCACTCTACTTTTTCTTCCCTTCCTTGTTTAACAAGGGCATCATTAAGGTATCCATTTGGTGAAGTGACTCCCTTAAATAGCTTATTTATGTGGATAACACGTAATCTCAATTAATGAAACTCGACATTATACAACTGAATACTGTTACCATACTGTATGTGTATAATTAAAGATACTTATCCAATTTTTTTTACACAAATCAAAAAGTCAAGTATTGTTTTTTTTTCTTTCAGACACGTTCATTTTTGGCTGATCTAGTGTTGACTACAATTCTGGCAATAATATGGACATTAGCATTTGAATTCCCTGTTAGAGCTATTGAGAAAATAATTTTTGGAAAAGGCAGTAAGTTTCAGATTATGCAATAGTTATTATATCAGAAACATAAATGTCATCAGCAATTTGTACATCTACTGAAGCTGATTTGTTTATGTAATCGAGAATTGAGAATATGAACATTTCACTATAAATTTAATTAATTGTCGTTACCGAATTTAATCAAAAAGTCCAATTAATTCATATAATTAATTTGATAATAGCATTCTAATTGACTGAATCAAAATTTATTCCAAATTATTTTTATTTATTTTCTCTATCTTGCAATAGGGGAAAAATAACACTAAGGTCATTGTTCTATCAAAAGCAAATTAACTTTAACGGAATTTATTGTTTATAATAAGTTCACATTAAATGTCTGATTTAATTTTATCGAATCGTATATCGTGTGTGTGTGTATCATGACCGAAGCCTGTAATAATACATATTTGCTATTACAGTGTTAAAGGTAATTCTAGCTTACTATGAATTTAAATTACAGAACGGAAAAAAGAATTAGGAAACAACAATGGGGATGTACCAACTGAATCTTCTGTACAAATAAC
The DNA here is from genome assembly GCF_000699045.2 of Agrilus planipennis. Lineage (NCBI taxonomy): Eukaryota > Metazoa > Arthropoda > Insecta > Coleoptera > Buprestidae > Agrilus > Agrilus planipennis. The sequence goes on from NW_020439685.1 coordinate 12,360, forward strand.
ATCTATCAAAATTAATCTTAGTGACAAATAACTACAATAATAAAGACGTGCGTATATGTTATTAATAAATCACGAATCAAAATGTAAAAAAGAAAATAAAACAAACAAAGGCAAAGTAGGCAACTGCCTCTGGGTCCCGTACCAATAAAATTTATAATTATTAATTAAAAACAGTTTCAATAAATTTACATCATTTGTTAGTTGTCACTTCATTTTTAATTAGTAAATTAAAACTTCGACTATACACTCTTATGTGGGCTCACATAAATATACCTAGGCCCCTTATTTTCTTAATCCGGCACTGATTATCACCACCTTACATTCCGTCACTTGTTTTTAATGTAAAATATTTATTTAAATAATATATACTGTTTATTAAAGAGCATGCTTCATTCGTCTTCCAACATTTTGAGGCATTTAAATTAGCTGCGAAAGATTGAGTAGGTTTTAATCATGCTAAGGTGC
>NW_020439685.1:13125-15284 GCF_000699045.2 Agrilus planipennis
CCATATTTAAAAGGGCACCAACCAAAAACTACTGCGTAGAATTAATTGGAATTTTTCACACACAAGCCTTGCTATATGAGCTCTCAAAGCATATAAAAATTATACGGCTTAAATGTGAAGTTGGGTGTAAACGAATACAATTAGATCCTCTGTCAGGAAAAAACGAAATGACTTAGTTTAATTTTTTTTGAGATTGCCCATTAATTTGGGGTAATCTGTAGTGATAAAAATAAATTCGAAAGTTAATTCACTTATGTGTGTTAAAATTAATCCTACAAAAATTCTCCAGGTTGTTTTTTAAGGTGAAATAAGGAAGAAGCACGTAACCAAAAACAAATATTGAAATGATTATCTATATCTTTTCTGCTCTTTTAAAAATATTGTAGGTATTATTTTACTTACCATGTTCCCCTAACAAAAATATTTAAAAGTGTCATACATTTATGATAATATTTATAGAACATAAAAGGTGTTTTACAAAAAGTTTTATTGAAAAACAAGTGAAAAACAGAGTACAAAATTAGTGCAAAGCCAAAAAAAAAACATCTTGAGGTAAACTATGGTCAGGTATATATGTCATGTTAAATAAATAACATTCTGAAGCTTAGTTTAATTAGAATAAGATATGTAATGTTATATTTTATATTATTAGCAGTATTTTAATTTATTTCAAAGGTCTGACTCGTTTATTAAAAGGATCTACCTTTTAATTTTTATATCGAAAAATAAACTGTCGTTTTTTACGAAACAGTCTTTTAAAAGGTTTGAATGCGGTATAAAAATATACTGATTAGATGATTCATGTGGGTCTTCGTTTTCTTCGTTGCCGTATTGTCTCTTTGCAGATATCGGTTTGGTAAAATTTTTAGGCTGAAAACAAAAAAGCTTTTAACGACTTATATTTCGATGACAAAGAAAAAAAATCGTTTTATTCACAAACGTTTACAACATCTAGGGGGACAACAACGGGGGGAACCCAAAGTGTACGAACACTCCTTAGAGTGCAATCGGCCAATGAACATCCTAGGAGGGGTGTTGAATGTAATCAAACAAAAAAACACTCCTTATTTCAAATAAATCATCTCATATTCCTTTTTCATATTATTTGCGAATTTTTCATATTATTTGCGAATGGAAGATATAATGGCAATTAATTTCAACGATATTCAAACGGTAAATATTTTTGTTTTTCGTTAAAAACCACTTTGAAATGGCTATTTATATACGTATTAAGGTTGCTCTTAAAAAAATAAAACAACTACTCTGTAATTAATGTCAATTAACAGTTTCCNGCACTTAGCTATTGTATAAATTTTTCATTCATATATGCAAAGCCATTCTATCTTTATTGTTAATACTTATTCATAAAATTCTAATCATTTAAATAATTTATACGTCTTGATAATCGCTTTAAAAAGTAACCAAAACTGTAGTTTTATTTACGTATCTAAACATTGTAATCATGAGATGAAATAAAACAATTTCAGATTAACACCGCCAGTTGCTGTACTTTTTATGTATTACGTCACATTAGCTAGACGAGTAGGAAGTGGTCCAGGGTATAATTTCATTACAGATTCCCAAAGGCAGCCATGTGTTGATAATTGGTGGTCATTTTTTCTTTATGTAGAAAATTACGCACATACAAGAAACATGGTATGAAAAAACTCATGTGGTAATTTAATAAGAATAATTCCACTGTTCTGTTAATTATAACGTGATTATTAACATAAAATTCGGTCAAATGTGAATATAAATACAATTATTAATCTAAATACATACTGGAAACTATTTTGTAGGGTAGAAGTAGATGTTTAAATGGGGAAGAACCTCCTAATATTGGGAGCAGGGAGTGTAGATGAGAATTGGAAATGGGTAATTGTGTTTATGAAATAGCGTCGATCGGAAATGGGGACTGTGATAGGAATGACCTTTGTAGAATCATCATCATCATCATCATCATAAGGTTATCAGTCCTAAGACTGGTTGGTCACGTACCTCCACTCTTTCCTATCCTGAGCTAAACTTCGCATTTCCCTAAAACTAGAACAACCCACATCCTTAACTATTTGCGAACAGTAATCTAATCTAGGTCTACCTCTACCCCTCCTAACTCCTGTTTCTGCCTCTAATATGTCTCTGACTAGACCTTCATGCCT
>NW_020439685.1:17026-18241 GCF_000699045.2 Agrilus planipennis
TACAGTCGACTCTCGATAATTTGAAACTCAAGGGATCAGAGATAAATTTCAAATTACCAAGAGTTCAAAATAACAAGCGTTTAAGTAACTGTGAGGGGGAGGGGGGACTTAAATAAATAAAAGTTTGATCAAAATTCGTGATTTATTATTTCTATATTATTATTATTATGTATTAACAATTAAAGACAAGAATACAATTATTCACAAATTTTTATTTCGAAAAGAAGTCCGTAATCTTTTTTTGAGTGAGCGACTTCATTGTCCAAAGCTCCAAAGAATTTTCGATAGTGGTGAGAGCTGCGAAGTAATCGTCATTCGTGTGTCGATTCCGAGGGCGTAGATGCGTAGGGTAGTAAGACATTGCCTTGCCTCACTCAATGTGATTGGAGATGGCGGTTCTTTTTCTTCGTTTTCTTTCTCATCCTCGTCTAGAGGGACTATATTCATAAATTCGGCATCGGTTAGGACACCGTGGACACTGATGAACAAACGAGAGGTCTGTGCATAATAACGCTTCAAAGTATAGAAAGTAGGGAAGCCCGGACGTCAAATTATCGCATGTTGGCGAGCAAGATAATTCTCCTTCAACTTCAAATACCGAGAAGACCAATTAACATTGATTTTATTCAATTTATCGAGTATTTTTCAAGATACCGGAAAAAAATTTCAAATTATCGAGAGATTCAAATTAACAAGTGTCAAATTATCGATAGTCGAAAAATTAAAGTTTATATTTCTATCTGAATTATTCTTAGAAGGATATTTATCTAGAAAAAATAGGACTTAGAACAACACTAATTTCCCTATTTCTTTTTTTACCGATTATTTATTATTTTACTATTTAATTATAAATATACTTGATCCACCATTTATTTTTTTTTTTGAAATAACGATACAGTAGATAAGTACCCGTGTTCCAATTATTAAAAATATTTCTCATTGTAGATGTTAACTGCTTCTATTTGGTGTATTGTATTATTAGCTATTCCAATTTTGGTTTTGGCTCAACGCGATCCTACGTATAATTACGAAAGATTTAAAACTTCCATATGGACGGCTCTTCACAAACCTGCATTTGCCCTCTGTATTTGTTGGATTGTTTTTGCATGTGAAATTGGTCATGGAGGTAATATAACTATTTAAATAATAATGAACATGCCACTGCATTTTTCCGAATTAAAGCAGCATCTGGAAAACGTTGTAATTGATCAAAAT
>NW_020439686.1:0-9154 GCF_000699045.2 Agrilus planipennis
TATTTATATGTACGGATTAAATATGGCTGCGGCACAAGCAGCGAGTCGAGTTAGAAATTGATTATTTTACGTTCGTTAACGTGCGTGAAGGTTTTAGTATACCCTAAAGAACAGAAATATTTTGTTTATTAGCAGCATTAACATTCACGCGCCGCCACTGATAGTACAGTATACAATCTATACACGTATACACGTCCACATGCTGTTATAATAAAAGTCGTCGTCAGTACAATTCTCGTATACGTGTTATAATGAGCTATTCTTGCAAAACACTCTGTAGTCATCATGATTATGATTAAGAATTAAATGATGCGGGTTTTTGTCGAATAGGCACAACCTATGTACTGTAGTAAGCTTGAGACACCTATTATTGTATATATGTACGTATATACGTACATGTACGTTTATTTATTGCTAAACCAAAATAGAATAGCAAGATGTGTGTTTGCTGACAATAGATGAAAAGCGTAGCAAATAATCTTGGTGACAAAAAGTGGCCTTTTTGCTTCGTAATTGTATTTAAAAAAATATCACACCTATAAAAGGGAGAAACAAGTAGGCCAGTACATAAACTGGCTGGACCCGCACCTCCACTCTTTCCTATCTTGGGCTAAAACTATCCTAAACTAATCGAAATCTCAGTATCTTTTGAACAAAGTGCAGCAAAAAAAACTTGGGTGCTTTATTCCTACCAGCCAGTAATACTGATGGGCGGGCAGCCCCTCCGGACTACGCCGGAAGGTAGGGTGGAAGGCCCTCTTCAGCCTCCCTTCAGGAATCGTGAGAATGGGAGGTGGTGGTGGTTCGGATGAGAAAGATGAGACGGACGAAATGAAGACAAAAGAGAATGAAGGATTATCTGTGGAATATTACTGCCCCAGCATTTGCCAAAGTGATCCAAGGAAACCACAGAAAAACTTGGACCAAGGCAGACGGACCCAGAATCGAACCGGCGTCCTCCCGAATGCTAAGTAATGGTCTAAACCTCTAGAGTCTAGACCATGCCACTCGTGTAGTGTAGCACCCCTCAATAGCTTTATATTCCAAAAGATGATGCCGCTCTTTCATGATTGAATGCAGTGGAATATCCCTACGTTCAGTTCTCAACTCGCCACTAGTGTATAATAATGGGTTTTGGTTGAACTATGGTGGGAAAGGTTTTCTTTACTGAATACCAAGGTTCGGTTTTGATATGGGGTATAGGGGATCGCCACGATTAAAATATAACTGTTATGTACCATCGACAAAGATATACATCCGTCCACGCATTGTCCTGTGTCCACTTGTCTTATATCTTGTACAACAGTTTCGTAAGCTAATAAATACTGTTTAGTAAGGCCCATAAAAAAGTTTCAAGAATCGTAAGTAATTATAATCTCATTACGCCGTTAAAAAAGGTCTGTACTTCAAATGCAAAAAGCATTGCGAATTGTTATTTTAATGTGTAAAGAACGGCAAATTGTAACAAGGTAAAACGCACATATACCGCATAAAAATTGTTTTAATAGGTTTATACATGTATTGACGCTATTTTATCAAAAGATAAGATTTCCTTTCTGCTTATCAAACACCTCTTTACTGCTCTGTAATCGCAGGTGGGTACTTTTAAATATGTAGCACTTGCCTGATACTTTCTTTGATGACTGGTTATCATAGCATCTTATTTTTATAGCAACTTAATAGCATTTCGAGTTTTTAGTATCGTAGTTTCTATTTTTACTGAAGAATCGATCACAGCATTTTCAGGTTTATTTCAGAATAGCATCTATTTTAATTCTAAAATGGCTTCTATTTAAACGAAACGTTTAAAAACCTAAGACTCTTCAATTATTAGAGACCGAGTAGTCTCTAAGGGCTACCAATTACTTCTAGAAATGAAGTTTAAAGATATTTAAAATGTGTTTCACTCTTAACATTTTTGAAAAAGTGTTTTTTTTTTGTTTTCAAGAGACACAACTCGGTAATACCAATTTTTTGTCAACTTGGTAAAGGCGTTTTCTTAATTTGCTTTCTTTACAATTTAAGTAATTTTACAAAAGTTATTGCTGTTTATCAACAACGCTACTATACATGGGTTGTTTGTGCCCCAACGCTTTCTAAAACCCAATACCCAAGACCACAGAGAAAATTCAACGTTTCTTGGTTTTATAAGTCTCAAGTTGGTTGCTTGGTAGCAACGGGCTAGCTAGCTAGCGCCGTGTGGCACAGCTTGCTTCGTTTTTACTTTATCCGGCGGCGGCGTTTGGCCTGACGCGCTTTCACAAATAAACAACTTCACGGGGCCGCGTTCTACATGCGCGAGAACCTGAACGCCACGGGTGTAAAAGAGACGGAGTGATACCGCGTGCCTCTGGGAGCGAGACACGAACGTTATGGAGGTCATTACGTTGAAAGGCGGCAGGCAGGCAGCGGAATATTGGACAAGCGCCGAATTTAGAACTGATTGTGTGCGACTGGAGCCTTCCTTCCAACTGCCATGCACAGTGGGCGCTTAGAATAATCGACCAGTAAAATGGTTTTCCGTTTTCGGGAGATTTGTTAGAGCGTCTTGATTTTATACAACAAAATTAACTGATAATAACCATTTATGATTAGGGAGATGGTGGGGTTCTTAAGCATGGTACTACAGTATATTTGGATCATCACCTTGTCACGATAGGGAAACTCAGTACACATACGAAAATATGGGGAAATTAAAAGACCCCCGGTATCTGACAGCAAAATGTAGTGTGTGAAAAGGAGCTGACGGGCACGAGCGAAGGTCCGGTAGCACCCGCATGGATGGCCGCAACGTAATCCCGAGGGGAAGTAACCACTAACCGGAGTGGCAGACGAACGTGCTGTGAAATCAGCATGGACGTGGAAGACTGACATAAGTGCCTAGCAAGTGATTGCATCAAGCGAGCTAGTAGCTCAGGAGAGTATCCTGACCCATCAAAGGGATGATTACGACGTGAAATATGGGACATATGTGCAACTTGGCCCATTAGGGGGCTGCATATTTGATAAGGCAAAGGCTGAGTTGAGTCGGATGAGCATTAGTAGTTGGTGGTAATGGAACACCCAAAAGTTCAGTTATTGAGGCTTCATAGTAGTTGCCCGGGTTTAGCCAGGAAGCCGAAGGATTCTCCATAGAGAGATACGGCAGAACGAATATATATCACCCGGAGTAGCTGATGGTCACCAACATGCTTACATCGGTACATTAGAAATGGAGAGGGCCAAGAGTCTAGCTTCGGTTCTTCTAATGGGCTGTCTGTTGGGCGCTCGATCCGTTTCACTTTCTGATCATGAACGTATAAGGGTTTGGATAGGTGCGAACCCTAGGGTAACTTCGATATATATTCGGAGTGCAAAAACACTTTGGGAATAATATCATATTTCATATTCAAATTTCTTAACACATCGTTTCGCCTGTTGGGGTATTATCAAAGTTTGCATCATCATCATAAGGTAGTCAGTCCTAAGACTGGTTGGACACGCACCTGAGCTAATCTTCGCATTTCCCTAAAAGTAGAACAACCCATATCCTTAACTATTTGCGAACAGTCTAATCTATTGCTACTTCTATCATCTACTTTCCTCATTGTCCTAACATTTGATGCTCCGACTCGTGAAATAATGCACCTACCCCTATTACACCTATTGATGACATCCCCCGAGGTGTCCCCGCCCGGACATCCGAATGGGGGACTAGTTTACCTTCGGAGTGCTTTACCTCAGAGGACGCCATTATTTAATTTGTAGAGTACGTTTTAATCGGGCTCATAATGTGGTGATTTCCCGTTGCCTTCCACATCGCACACTTGTGCATCAGAGTGCCATACCGATCCCCATGATTTCTGCCACCCTGAGTACTGAAAGAGTTGCTGTCCTCTTTCAGGGACTTGTTTTAGTCTGGTTTTTCTTTAAGAATTCCCCCATAATGGTTGAACCTATGGTTCGGTTCCCTAAATCATCGAAACTCACAAGCCGATCCACCCACTCTAGTTTGTACAAGAGTTTCGTCAAGGCTTAAGTCCCGTTGGATCGGAAAACAGCAACAGTTGTTATAAATTTAATTTGCAGCTTATTGCTATTTATTTTGTATGAGGATTGAAGAATTCATTTAGAGGTAAGAGTGAATTGGTGGTGTTTATCTCGATTGGTTATTGACAAATAAATATTATTGTTTTGAATTTCCGAAATGTATAAATTTGACATTTTAGTGTATAGTGCAGTAGATAATTTCAGGAAAAAAGAAACAATGTATACGTTCAGACGTACCGTTCGGTTTTTTCATTTTTATATTGCGTAAATGTGTTCTAAATGTCTACAAGTAGTAATTAGTAAATTATCACAAAACGTAAAATGTCATTTTACTGATATAAACTTACAAATATCCTCCATTTAATCGTTGTTTTAATGGAACTTTTGGGTTTCCGATAGGTAAGTTCTCGAGATTAAAAATAAACTGTAGCACGTGGCCGACACAACTTAACGATGCGACTAGGGAATTCCCGGAATCGAAATCAAAAGTAGTTCACGTTCAAGCGTCCACGTATGTATGTATGTACATGCGTACAAACTTATACATACGTATATGTATGATTGTATGGGTGTATTCCATTCCGAATAAAATCGAAAGTAAAGAGTCAAGAGCAACAGAGCACCAGAGCGCACATGTTATTAAATAGACGGATTGTTCTCCCCTCCCCACCCACCTGTTCTGTTTACATATAATGCATTTGCAAAAATAAAAGAATCCGGCGCCACGCTGTCGTCGCCGACCTGATCTTGTCGATTTAGATACGGAGTTCCCTCTCTACATTCTTTGAATGCTTTAGGAATTCCGCTAAACATTGCACATACACATATACAAAACTCCATTGTACCTTACTGATGTGTACACACTTGTGTGTATACAGTAGCGTTCAAAATTAAATACTTGATAATAATAGCATAATAATAAGCAGTTGACCGAGCGCATTGAATATGTTTTTCTACTTTTTAGTCTTTGTAGGTAATGTACTCGTCATTTTATGTTATTACATACGTATGATTACTGTAAATACTTACTAATGCGCTTGACAAGAACAAATTAGATATATGTAAAAGGATTGTTGTTTCAAACAATCGCCGATATACTATATTTGTCCATAACGCTTCGCATCGCAATTGAATGGGCTTAACAAGTGTAGAATTTCTTATTAATCGTATAACAATGTTGGCTGATTATAGGCTAGAATGAAAATATTTTTCGCTTAAATAACCAGGAAATTTTGAGTTATTTTCTTGATTTTAGGCAAGTTTTATATATGTGTTGTAATTACCTACGGAAAAATAAAAATTTGTAATTTCCTCGGCCTTTGTATTTCAATGAAACCTTGTACGCAAATCGAGTGTTGAAGGTTAAAAGTAGAAATGCGCCTGTTCTACGCTGGTTTCGTTACAAACCGAAAATGGATTTTCAGCAGTTTCCTATTTACTGTATTAAAAAAAAAACCTGTCTCCCAAACATTAAAGTATAAAGTCTTTAAATATACTTAAAAATGTAGAGATGAGTTGTAGAGATGAAAGAGTGATACTTAAGAGCAACAGGCAGTTATAGGGCTGGGGGTTCAAAGTAGAGAAGTAAATCTTAGGAAGGGAGTCAGACAGGGAGGCATACTGACACCGCTACTTTTTAGTAGGGATAGATACACAGAGGGTAAAAGATTCTTATACTTAACATCAAGCAAGGAGGAGTTAGAGATAGCTTTAATAAAATGGAAGCGGTAGAAGACAGTACTGTATGAAAATAAATAAAAGTAAAACAAAAATTCTTGTATGCAAGGGAGAAAAGGTAGGGAAAGAGCGAATATAAAGATAGGAGACGAAAAGTTGGAAGAAGTGGCTGGTTTTAGGTACCTAGGAAGTTAGATAAGTCAGGACGGAAGGAGTAGTAGGAATATAAAACAGAGGATAGCGCAGAGTTGAGTCGCCTTCAATAAAAAGAAGTCACTTCTATGCTCGTGAACGGTTAATTTAGAAATTCGAAAAGGTCGTTAAAGGTGTATGTTTGGAGTATGGCGCTGTACGGGTGCAAAACATGGACGGTGGGCGCGGCGGAAAAGGTTACAATCGTTCGAAATTTGGTGTTACAGGCGAATGATGAGGATTCCGTGGATAGAGAAGGCTAGAACAGAAAACTATAGAAGACACTAAAAATTAGGCGAGATAGGTTGAAAGGACACCTTCTCAGACATGAAGGTCTAGTGAGAGACATATTAGAGTCAGAAATGGGAGTTAGGAGGGGTAAAAGTAGGCCTAGATTAGATTACTGTTGGATGTGGGTTGCCCTAGTTTCAGGGAAATGCAAAGATTAGTTCAGGATAGGAAAGAGTGGAGGTGTGAGTCCAACCAGTATTAGGACTGACGACCTTATGATAAACGTCTTTATCCATTTTTTCAATGTATATGTTTCCCAAATTATGGCCAAAACTGTCCTAAAAACTTTCCTAAAATTATTTATTATACATAATACTTATACTCCTATACACACACAGATAAGGCAAAATATTTACCCAACATAGAAATCACACATTTCTTGTTCGGCATCTTTTATAATTTGAACAACGAGTGGAATAGGTTTTTTCAACCATGTCTGTTTGAAAATATCACCCAAAGCATTAAATTACAATGCAAAATTCCATGGGCCTCTGTCCCAAGAGGCCGTGAGGACAGGAAAAATCTAACAATTATTACAAACCTTGCTAAAAAAACACTAATAAATTAGCAAGATTTGAACACATCCATAAAAAAAAGATTTCTCTCAGTTTTAGAATGCATCCATTGCGCTAACGATAAGTTCATTTTTTTGCCGCCGCGGGAACTAGCTGCGGGGGAATACCCGCTTTCTATTTTTGAAGCATGTTCATGCGCTACGCCAGAGTCAAATGAGTCCTAACTTTAACTATAATGTGAAGCTTTTTTATATTAAGGGTAGGTCCCATTCTATGAATTTGTCACGGGCCTCATATGGAATGGTAACGCCACTGGATACTTGTACGAATTTTCCTATACCACGTCGTATTATTCAACAGATGATGATGATGATGCTCTTTGATGATGATTATATGTAATGTTCACTACTAGTCTATGAATACATTCATTAATCTGTATGATTCCCATATAAAACAATAGTTGTAAATACGCCCCTGCATTCGGTTCTGTTATGTCAGTTAGCGTAACAGTAATGTCTATGTAAGTTGATTACGATTAATTGTGTGAAACATATGATTAAGAAGTGTACATTTCTATTGCGATTTCGTAGAATTCAAATTATTTAATGTTTGAAATACGAAAACAGTATTTATGACTGAAAAGTACAAAATTAATTTACCAAATTAACGATAAGTTAAAAACTCCTAAAAAAAAAACGATATTCTTTATTTTGTTTCCGTTTTCTATAAGTTCAAAAATATCGATATTACGTTGGCAAATTACTTAAGCAAATGGCATTGAAGAAGGCCTCTCAATTGTAACTCGAAACCTTGACATGTTAATCAACCATGTAATAATGAACGTTGTTCGTTAAGGGCGTCTAAATAGCATTACAATTATCGGTTTCAATCTATAATAGAAGAAGTTAATGATAGTTTACAGCAAAGTAATGGAGATACTGTGCAATTTGTTTATGAAATACGCCACTAAGTTGCCTATGTATAAAATGGTACTATTTTTTTGATTTAGTATCTTGACGAACAGGAGCATCTTCAGCGGAGCTGCAGAAACAATTTTTGCAAAAAAAAACGTTCATGAAAAACATGTAGGCACTTCAAATTATTCTAAAAGCCTCCTATATTTATTACTTTTTACTGTATGAGTTCCGACCAGTACTGAAACTTTAGGCTAATCTGGTACGTAACGTAATCCGCGGGCGTATGAGCTTAATGTGGCTGCGGTATTTGCAGCGAACACTTACTGTACTTTTTTTAATTCGATTGAAAATTAAAGTAAGGGAATTATTCGGCAGACCATAGTGTGGTATTCACAACTAAAAATTGATATAAGCGCGTAACCCAAATGAACTTTATAATAATATGTAGACTATGACATAATATCGATCAATTTTTTATTATTTTAAATGATGATTTCCGTACGATTTAAAGGTGTTCGGATATTCACGGATTGTCACTTCTGGCGAATTTAATTAGGTTTGTTATGATTCAAATTTGATTAGGCATTTCACCGCATCATGAAACTGCCTATATTTACTAATACAATTTGTTTTTCTAAATTTTCTGATGTGCTTGCAATACGAAATTAGCGATTGAGAACAAGGACAGCTTATTCTCACCTTTACTACAAGCAATGTTAATTCATTTTGTTACATCAGTTTCATTAAAATTTTTTGGAACTAGGTATGCATATCTTATATAATTAAAAATTTTCATAATGCGCCTAGTACCATTTTTGTCATTTTCGCTTAGGTGCGACACTGGAATCCTCTTTCATGGAGCAGGTATCCAAACTTTTAGATTATTTTTGTCTTTTTGTAAACTGAGAATTGTGATACATAAAAATATTCCTCTATTCCGAATTTTGTAGATACAGTGCAAAGATATTGAGAACTGCCAAAAACCATAAACGACTTGAATTATTAAATCGGACGCCCTTGTAGAAACGTTTTGCGTATTTTCGCTTGTGAAAGTCTAACCAACACCAATAGTATTACGGTACACTCATCAAAAGCCAGAGTCGAATGAACAACCGTCGTCGAATACGAAAAGTCCACATTCAGCAAAATGTGTTGTGTACCAACTGTAACTTAACGCAAAGTAGTCATGGGTTTTCACAACAGCTGTCCTTGTTCTCTGAATACACGGTATTATGATACGTACACGCATGCAGGGCCGTAGTCAGAAGTATACCAGGGCAGGCTAAGGTTACCCCTGACAAATATTGAACTACCCTAGCAACTAACTCAAGATTTCAAAGATTTTACTCACAATTTCTGAGTTTTGTATAGGAGTACAAGTAGTAATTAATGAATAGTAATGGCGAAATTTAATGAATATTATTACAGTGAATATAGAAACTTCGAATGTAATCCTTATTTCGGGTTGGCTTGTTAGGGTTACAATTTTTATTAAATTTTCGATGGTATAGGTAGATTAGCTATAGTATGGCT
>NW_020439687.1:0-4428 GCF_000699045.2 Agrilus planipennis
ATAAACCTTCCTCTTGAATCACTCTATCTATTAAAAAAAACCGCATCAAAATCCGTTACGTAGTTTTAAAGATTTAAGCATACATAGGGACAGACAGCGGGAAAGCGACTTTACAGTATTTAAATGCCTTGTGTTCGCCTCGATATTGAATAAAAGTTAAGAATGAGGCTCGCAAGGGAGTTGATAATGTAAGTACTTGAAAGTCATTATTGATCAAAACTTAACTTAACAAACAGAACTTGCCAATATTGGACCCATATACAATATTGTACCAATATAGAAACAATATTGGACCAATGTCGTGTGCTACTGGGGATGTGATTAATAAGATAAAATTCTTAATTTTTGTAGATTATAAAATTTCATAAATAATGAGCACTACAATTTTTATGTTAATTTACTATACCTGTTTCCACAGTTTTATAAATTACTCTAATTGCATGTTGTCTTTCACATCGCAGAGTGCTTTACGGATCCTCGAGACCTCTGCAACCCAGAGTACTAAAAGATCTGCTGCCTTTTTTTAAGGGACTTGTCTTGGTTGAACCTAAGTTCCGGCATATTTATCAATTGATGGTGATGATGATAGTTTCCCTATATAGTTTTTAGTAATTGTCCTTCCTAGTTCACCATCGGTTGTTATTTGTTCCAATTATATTTTAACCACTATTAACCCTTCACTGAGCTTTTGGGTTAGTGTTCACGTTACTCAGTTATATACATAATCCTATGTTCTCTACAGGTTTTAATGAGACATTTTCCCATATTAACATTTAATTTAGCTTAATTCACCTGAACATCTGTTATTTGACAATACAAATATTTGAATCTACTAACCTTCTCCAAATAAGTGCCGTCAAGTTGGAATCTTCGATTGATTCGGTTTCATTGAAAGTGAGGGATGATTAGAAACCAATAAATTGTTTGGCTTTGAAATCCTCCATTTTTTTTTTTAACTGTGATCCTAGATAGGTCCTGATTAGAGGTATAGAATAAATCCTTTATCCTGACCGAAAGTACAGACTAAATTATTCGTTCTGACTGGAAGTATATAATTAATCCTAATTGAAGGTATTCATTAAGTAAATCCGTCATCTTGACTAAGGTATTGTAGCGAGCACGAGCGTGTTTATGCGCGATCGGTCATAGTTGTGTGTGAGCGGCTTATCGATTTGCCGACTAGCCGCGGGAGCCTTTCTTCATGTGCGTCGTATCTGTAAACGTGTGCGTCGTACCTGCGTTCCGGTTAGCAATTAAACAGTTCGAAGAAAACGAAACTTTTCCGGACGGCTCGAGAATGTTCCCGAAAGGAAGCAAGGGAGTATTTAAAGGAAGATACGATCGCCGAAAGAGTAGAAATAAATAGACCGTTGCAGAAGTGAACTAAATAGAACAGTGAATAGTAACAGTAGTGTAAATAAATAGAATAATTACCTAAGTTTAGTAATAATTTAATAGAGTTTTCAAGTTCAATAATAATTAGTGTAAATAAATAGTTTTCTCCTTAAAAGTTAATTAGTTAAACCCACGAACATTACAGTATGATGAGAACTCTAAATTGAGTAATGTTATCGTAAGACTCGGTGGATTGCATTTGTTAATGTCGTTCATGGGATCTATCGGACACATAATGACTGAAAGCGGATTAAAAGAGCTCTTTAATACTATTCACGCATTGAATTCAATTGAAAAAATTATGGAAGGGCGTATTCGCGTGCGGTAAGAGCGCATATGCTGACTCACCTTTCAATTGCCAAAATTATCCTACAATCGGTTGATTTTACACCCGATCTCAGTGCAAAATGAAAAAGAATTTTATGCAATTTCGATAGGTCAGTGGTACTCGTGGCGGACCAAGAAGAATGCTGCAAAGAACTCGTCCAGAAATTTCAGGATGAACTTGTTAAATTGGAACAACGTGGTGCTACAGCGAAGTTATGGGTGCAATATCTCCGGATGGTTACAGTTGTAGAACAATTCATCGAGGCGGAAAGAATGGGTAACTGGAATTTACATCTTGACACTATACAGAAAATGATGCCTTATTTTCATACCAGTGGCCACTTCCTTTATGCAAAATGTTGCCATTTATATTTGCAAGATATGCTTAATTTGAAGGAAAAAATGACACCTGAAGAATACCTCACAACTAATGGATACTTAGCTTATAGATCCAGAATTAAAGGAAATTATGTCAATAAGCACTGGAATCGGAGATGAAAAGATAAATTGTCACATGTCTCAAGAAATTGGTAAAATCATTGGCAGTGATTTCTACACCGTAAAATTCAAATCAAATGACCGAATAAAATCACTTGGTGTTATGAATCCAGATAGAAGACAACATTGTCCTGATTAATCCTTTATTAATTTTCCAAAGGATGTGCATTGCAAAAGAATCTGAAAAGGAACTTGAAAATTTCCTTCCGTACGAACTAGCTCCATTTCCATTATCCCTTTTCAATGAGGAAGGCATGCGCAAATGTATTACATCATCTATGTATAAGGCATTTCAGCAACATTCTGGAGATATAAATTTTCAAATTCCGACGTATATCATCGACGGCGGATACTTATTACACCGAGTAATTTGAAATCGCGGCGTTTTCATCCATTTGCAATCAAGGTAACGTATTGATCGTTCGAACGCACTATACATCCATATTTGACGGATATCCGGAAGATTTAGCGAACCGTAGTACTAAATATGCAGAGCGATCACGACGATCACGAAAAACTGCTTCAGTAGACTTATTTTTTGACGAGACAATGATCCAAACTGTGTCATAAAATAAATTCCTGGGCAATGATGCAAACAAGAATCGTTTTATTGGAATGTTGAAGACAAAATTTGAAGCTGAAAACTTCATGGTCAAACAAGCCACGGAAGATGCAGATGCGCTAATAATCAATACCGCAATAAGCGTTTCATCAGCATTTGAATTCGTAATAGTTGTCGGCGAAGATGTAGATCTTCTTATTCTTTTGACGGCTCTTTCTAGATGCTCAAACATATATTTTCTCAAACCAGGGAAAGGAAAAATTTCTCAACAAATATATTCTACTAAAAGTATTATAGATAAAGCAGCCGCAGATCATATTTTATTCTTGCATGGCTTCAGTGGCTGCGATACAACATCAGCATTATTTCATCAAGGAAAAATGAAATTTATTAATGTGCTCCGAAAAAATCCAGATTTAAACGAGATTATTCAGGTATTTAAAAATCCAAATGTAGATCCAGAGATCATTGCTAAAGCTGGAGAACTCTTTCTTCTTGAATTATACAGCTATAGTAATTCGAAAAGTAAAAAAAAATATACCTTTAAACAACTTTAGATTTGCATGCTTCACATCGGCATATAAAAGTAAATTTAATATTGCGTCTCTACCACCAACAGAAGCAGCAGCACGACAACATTCGTTCCGAACTTACCACCAAGTTCAGCAGTGGTATGCGAATGAACAAAATGCAGAGCAATGGAGGTGGAAAAGAAAACAAGAATGGGCTAATTCCTATCACCACACTCGAGCCCCGAGCTCCAGAAAGCTTGTTAAAACTCATTTCTTGCAAATTCAAAAAAGATGTCAGAAAGCTTATAGATGCAGAAAGACTGTGTTAAAGTTTTTTGCTATATGTACGAATTGTAGCGGTACCTGTAGTAACTCGCAAGTTCCATCACCAGATAGCGATGATGAAGAAGAAACGGAGACTATAATTGAGCAAGTATATGATCAAATCGAAAACGAAGAGGATGGCGATGAAATTGATACTCCGATCGCGGATGATGTAGATGAAATACCAGTCTGTGACGTTCCGATTGGTACTGCAGACGATGAATTTGCAACACCTGGTCCATCAAGAACAACAAAGCGAAGGAGAATACGCTAAATTTCAGGATATTAAATTGCATGTGGATTAGGCCTATTGGGAGTACCACGTTAAAAATAAACACGCCGCTTACTCTACCTCAAGGTCGTATGGAAATGAGTTTTTTGGTCAAAATGCGTATTGGAGTACACTTTGCGGCGCTCGTACGCCTAAACTATTGACTTTATGACAAAAAAGGTAGATACATAAATTGTAGGTAATTGTCTCTAGTTTCATTTTGTATATAACTGTTTTTATCGTAAATGAGTCGGAAAGGAGATATTGTCAAAAAACTGCTTTTTGGCGCCATTTTTCCAATATGGCGGCGCGAGCGGCAAAAATACGAGATGGGAAAGAGCACATCAAAATCTATAAAATTACCAATTTTCAAAACTCCCGGAAAACTTTCCAGGTAACCACTATTTTTCGAACCAAATGACTGTGCGAGCGGCAAAAATACGAGGTGGTAAAGTTGAAATTCGGAAAGAGCACATCAAAATCTATAAAATTACCAATTTTCAAAACTCCCGGAAAACTTTCCAGGTAACCACTATTTT
>NW_020439687.1:5950-10488 GCF_000699045.2 Agrilus planipennis
AGGAGATCGGGCTGAAACTATAGCTACAAGCTATCCAAGGATGGTACTATAGAATGTCACCTCAAGGTAGGCCTAGTGGCGTCATCTCTTGGTTAGGCCGGAAACTTATCAATCCACCCTCGTAGTATAGCCGACTACGTCAGTTTATTAGGAGACGAGACACTCCAATTTCCGGCCCAATCAGTACATGAAGTTAACTTATCTTGGAAAATGCCGTTACCGATCAATTCAGCAAAAAGGAAAGTTCGGGACTTTTTTCCGTTTTTATTTTTTGACAAGCATCGCATTTGACAGCTTAATTATTGTACCCTTCTTTCAAATATTTATTTACCATTACATTTCCATTTTGTAAAAAAACTTATTATGATCTGTACAAAATGTAAGTGGTTTTCCTGGGCTTCTTTATTGTAAAATACGACCAAATCTTCATTACAACTTTTTATTTATTTACTACACCCGGTGTGTTTCGTAATGTGACGTTTTTTATAATTCAAAAAAATAACGCAGATTTTCTATTTGAAAATACGTCACTTACTTTTAAATCCATTTCGAACTTTACACTTTTTCCTGTTATTAGTATCACACCACAATAGTCCATATCCCCTTAAAAATAAATTTCTTAACACTATCCATGTAGTCACCTATGTGATTTATTTGAAATACTTCCATTTAAAGTGCAAATACAAAATAAAAAATACCTATCTTGCATTTAAATACTTTTTTCAGAAAAGCATTTTGTATTTCATTTAAGATACTTTTTCAAACGTATTTTCTATTTGTAAAATGGAAAATACATTTTTGCCGTTAAAAGTTTTGTTAGGATCACCGATCAAACATTACATAAAATGATAAATGAAAGTTGCTCACATTGGCCATTGAAGTA
This sequence comes from Agrilus planipennis, assembly GCF_000699045.2. Lineage (NCBI taxonomy): Eukaryota > Metazoa > Arthropoda > Insecta > Coleoptera > Buprestidae > Agrilus > Agrilus planipennis. The sequence goes on from NW_020439687.1 coordinate 6,834, forward strand.
TTGGAAGCTTAAAAAGGGAACAAAGAGACATTCCATGAATGCCTTCTAATTCTTTAACCAAAGAGAGCTCAAAAAATTATAAACTTCTTGGAAATCGATAATCTAAAATATTGGATCGATATTGTTTTCCGGGTTCAGTAATGGTCACCACTTATTGTATCTTTAGCAAGGAACTATGAAATTCTGTGAATTACAACAAAACAGCCCGCAAAAGAAAAAATTACAAATCAAAACAAACACAAACACATATGCAATACATATACAGTGCAGTGCAGGCGCGATTTGCTGCTACTAACAGGTTAGCTTCGGAAATTAAAATGACTCTTTTTGGATATATCCACTAGGGGTCACACGTGTCGCGTTACGTGTGACGCTGTGACGCGTAACATTACATTTTCGGTTTTATACCCTAGACAATTTCCTTCCTTATAAGCACTTTTGCAGTCCATTTCTCTTTCAACAATTACTAAATATGTTATGATCTAAGAGATATTATTTAAAAGTTTCATCATACAAAACACTTGCATCCCGTATACATATATTTCCATTAAATTTGACTCAGTGGTGATTTAGGGAAGACAAATATTTAGATATCTACTCAGTGTAGGATAATATTATTTTAAAATTAATCTCTACATATATTCCGATAACCTTTGCCTTTATCAAGAATACGAATAGCATATTTAAAGGTCTAGAATATTCCATTTTTCATTCCGCTTCCTGAATTGTTGTATTAATTATTATCAACATTGTAAACATGGAATTATTGCTACCATCATAATAATAAAATACGCGAAGTTATGAGTGCTGACCTATAAAAGGACCATTACAACTGTAATGCTTTGATGTATCTGGTTGCAACACCGCACTATACGAACATAGACACAATTCTACAACATAGTAACACTAGTTTACGATTCCCTCTAGGAAATTATAGAAAGGTATTTAGAAAAATAGAGAATAAGTTCAAGTTTTCAATCTCTGACGAAATTGAGAGTTAAATACATAAATACGTTTATCCAATTAAATGTTAACGGACTTCTTTGAAGGTACGTTGTCCTTTAAGAAAATTAAGAACAATTTTCCTTTTACGCTAAAAGACATTAATAGTCGCTTCAGTTTAATTTTATCGGTTTTGGAATATAAAGTTAAAATTGTCTTTTACTTTATTATTTATTACTGGGACAATAAATCTACTAACCCGTATACCTACCCTAGACAAAAATTTTCAGTCTCTCAGAGTCTTTCAGTCTTTCAGCGTTTCTGAGAGCGTCTTTCACAGTCTCTCAGTTATTACCTAGGTGTTTTTATGGTTCTCTCACAGTCTCTGTATGAGACTCGAACGATAAAATTGTTAATTCAGAGATTCGAGTCTCTCACAGAGAGACTGAATAAATAAAACGGAAAAATTGAGAGACTCAAGTCTCTCGTAGAAAGACTGGGATCTCTGGAATATGTTGACCTTAGAAAATTTTAACCATGTCTATCAAGACACCACTTTTTGAGAGATTCGAGTCTCTCGTTCAGAGACTGTATACGAAATGAGGATCTCTCTATGAGCGACTCCAGTCTCTCGTTCAGAGACGCTAAACTCGATGAGAGACGGAGACTCGAGTCTCGCTTTCAGAGACTCCGAGAGACTGAACATTTTTATCTCGGGTACCACAAGGAAGAGAAAGATACCCTTATCTTTCTCAGCTAGTTGCAAATAACAAACATTGCTGGTACATTATATAATTTGTGCATCTTTCTCTCCATTTAAACAGTTTATAGGGTTTGTCTCTCATGAATCTTAGATAAATTACAGTGGCGTTAAAACCAATTACAATGTACATAATCCAATTAAAAAATTAATAAAAAAAGCACAGAAGTTTTTATTGGGGCAGTTTAAGGTAATTGTGTTTATACTTTGCTCACTTTTGTCGTATTTTGCTTGTCTTGACAATTAACTGTTTACTTACTTTAAATTAATTGAATAACATACTTAATGTTCTCGTACGAAACATGGATAGGTATTCCCTGGAGTGAAATTTTCCGAAATTCTGTTAGACTGTGAACCGCTTATAATAGAAATTAATGACAATTCAACGAATTCTAAAGAGGATAAGTAATATACTCTTACACTTTCTATTGGTTTATATTTTTTATATCAATTTGCATAATCAACTTTGAACATCTTCATTTATTGTGTTTTAACTTTTGACGTTTTGACCTTTGCATTATGTACATTGTAATTATGTTATTTAAATACACTCCGAAAAAAAATTGGTTTTGTTCCCTTTTTTAAAAATGATATTAGATATGTGAGTAAAACTTGTCACCGCCATTGTAATTTATTCAAGATTCATGCAGTACAGAAACCTCAAAGATACAGTAGATTGACTTTTAAAGTCCGTTGATATCTTTACAACTTTTTATACCAACAGCACAGCAGGAGAACTATTGAACATTAGATAAGTGNACGATCCGTCGAACTAATGTAACTATATACTGAATATACTATGATTAAACATACATATAATTTAGATATCTTTTAGAAGTGAGTTAGTTTAATATGAAATATTATTCTGAAAATTCATTTCTGAATTTTTTACCCACTACACGCTACCTCAAATTAATGAGGGAAAAATTGTTGCTGTTGTCACACCCCCGCCGGGAATCGAACCCGGGACCTTTGGCTTTACGCACCAATGTTCTGACCACTAAACTACGAGAGGTGACAACAGCAACCACGACCGACCGACCTACTGTCACTTGCTGTAGTTTAGTTGTCAGAACATTGGTGCGTAAAGCCATAGGTCCCGGGTTCGATTCCCGACGGGGGTGTGACAACAGCAACAATTTTTCCCTCATTAATTTGAGGTAGTTTGTAGTGGGTAAATAAAAAAAAAAAGAAAACAATCGAAAACATGATTTCAAATTGATATTAGATAAGTGGCTGAAGATCGTTAGGGGCGGATTAAAGTATAAATGAAAGTATGTATTTCAGACAGATATTGAAATTAAAATTTTAACAAATATAATAATAAAAGTGGAGAAATATTGAATCAATTAATTCAGCTTTACGGTTAACAGTTTTTCATGGTATTCAAAATCATCTTTTACTAAAAATTTACAGATGAAATAAAATATTTACATAAGAAGAAAAATTAAACTGGAGAGACTATAAATAAATTTAAATACAAGTATATGTAAGATTGGCTGTTGAAGGTAGGTACATTTTAGAAAGACAATGACAAATCATGCAAGTATTAAGTAATGTTGATTCCATTAGTACAAGTCTCCGATTTATTTTACTAAATAATTCTTTCAATCCACATATGGGTAATCAAACAGGAAGTTTAGAGTGATTCTCCGGAAAGTAGAGATAGTTATAAATTTGAAAATTATTTAGATGCTTAAATCGTATTGGATTTAATAATATTAAACCGGAAAAGTCATCAGAGGGAATTATTTTATCCGGTGATGCCGAATTCCCTCCCGCAGGTAGTTTTGGTTAAAATATAGATAGTCGAGTTCCCTCCCGGGTACTAACCGAGTTCCCTCCCGCGTACTAGCCAAGTTCCCTCCCGTTCATATCAGCTCCGATAATTAAGTTAACGACTACTTACCGATTTTATTTATCGAAAATAAATATATATTTATAGTGCACTTC
>NW_020439688.1:0-9191 GCF_000699045.2 Agrilus planipennis
GGGAAATGCGAAGTTTAGCTCAGGATAGGAAAGAGTGGAGGTACGTGTCCAACCAGTCTTAGGACTGATGACCTTATGATGATGATGATGATGAGACAGTATACAAGAAATAACATGTAATATTGCAACGGGGACAGGTAAGGATATAGCTGAAAATTTTAGTTGAGTCACAAAAGCTAAACTAACAAGCTTTAAAGTAATTGAAATAAAGGAACTAAAAGAAATAGTATTTTCATTGCCAAATCAAAACGATTGAAACAATTAAAACCACTTTTGATGAAATTGGGATCATATTATTATATGTTATAAATTGTTCATTGGAGACAGTAATAGTGCCGGAAATTTTTAAAATTTCTACAATTATACCCATACGTAAAATAAGTAGAACAAGAAAAGTAGAAGAATTTAGACCTGTGAATATGCTTACAGCAAATTTTGTATTTAAAAGTCTGTTATATTTTTTGTTATATATTTTTTATACTTTTTTGTCAATTGTATAGCTATTAGCTAAATAAAGTTTTCATTATTATTATTATTATTCTTATAAGTAATTATATTTCGAGGAGAAACATCTTATAAAATCTGGTGACCAAGATGGCCAATTGCGGGTAGGCGGACGTATCGAAAATGCAAACTTTAGTTACAATAAAAAACATCCAATAATTCTTCCTCCTAAACATTATTTAACAAGATTAATAATAGAACATGAACATAAACGTTTGTTACATTGCGGACCTAATCAAGTACTCGCGTCTTTAAGAGACAAAAATAGCATAAAGCAGGTTATACATAAGTGTTTAAAATGTTACAGGGTAAATAAAACCATTCGTACCTTTTATGGGGTCACTACCCAAAAGTCGTTTAGCAAATCATATCAAAGAAAAACATAGACGTATTAGTAAGGAAATAAAGGCTTACATGTGTATTATAGTTTGCTTTGTGACTAAGGCCATTCATTTAGATTTAGTAACTAGTTTAAGTGCAGAAGCCTGTGTGACCATGCTGCGTAGATTCATATCACGACGGGGTAACCTCTGAACATTTACTCTGATAATGGTTTAAGTTTTGAACGAGCAAATTCTGAGTTAAATGAATTTTACTAAATGCTAAACTCTGCCATTATCAATAATATAATGAGTAAGTCAGACATTACTGGGCATTTTATCCCTCCCAGATCGCCCCATTTTGGGAGTCTGTGGGAAGCTGATGTGAAAACGGTAAAAAAAACATTTGAAGCGGGTAGTCGGTAATACAAAATTAACATTTGAAGAGTTTTATACTTTGGTAACACAAATAGAAGCGGTTTTAAATTCCCGTTCTGTTTCTTCATTATCAACTGACCCAACAGATTATTGGTTGAAAATTAACAGCCATGCCGAACCTTCCCTACTGGACACCAAGGAGTCCCGGCTAAACAAATTTTCTGTATATCCAGAAGATGCAGCAAGCCTTTTGAAAACGCTGGAGCAAAAAATATGTTCACCAACTTGGCTTGGATAGTAAATACCATAACTAACCATTTCAGTACTCGCCCCTGATTAAAATTCAAATATTACAAATTAGCCTTGAAATGTATATTTCTGTGAAACTAAAGCAGGTACCGTTACCACTCCCTTGGAAGGAAAACAGTAATAGAGAGACGAGACAACTTTAAATTTTAAATAAAGCATTGCACTTAGAGCAATCAAAAGTTTCAGTCAACAAACATTTATCAAATTCCGAAGAATGTCAGTCTTCTCTGGACGAACTGATGACCAAAACTGAAGGTGATTACCGCCCACATTTAAAAACGGTGAAAGCACAATTCCTCAAACAACATGGTGATGATATTTTGATCGCCGTCACTGCTAATAAAGCTCCTATGGTTTGTTTTCGGAATACAGGATTTAAGTTATTGACGGAAGCCTGGCACAACCAAAAAAGTGAAAATAAGGTAGAAGAACGTCGGCGTATTGTAAAAACAGCAGCAGCAATCGTTATAAAGGATATTCGCTCTAGAGTCTACGAAACAAAACATTATCCTCCACCAGTTAATTTTTTTCAAGAAGTGGAGTCCGATATACCTGAAACTTTACGCATTCTTCTGGACGATACAATTTTGAAAAATAAACGTGCGTCTCTTGAGAAATGGAAGAAAAAAAGCATTACTCTTGCACATTCCATAATTTTCGTAGCAAGGTCAAAGTCTTTCTTATCATCGTTACAAGACGGAGTAGCAGCATTTTTATTTCAAAAGTATGGATCTCGGCGATTAATCGATACATTATCACCTCTTGGATTTTGTTCTTCGTACACTGAAGCAATGCTGTTTGAAGTTTCAGCTATAATGCACCCACAGCTGCATATCGATGATGACTCATTTTCGCAATTTATTTTCGACAACGCTGATTTCAATACACAGAAATTAGATGGTCACAATACTTTTCATGCCATGGGCGGTATTCAATGTATAACACCTAGAAATGCTATTGCTCCTGATCAAATTATTACACGATTAAAGCAAATGCCGTCTGCAAAAGTCGTAGGTAGTTTTGGTACAATTGCATTACAAACATTTATAAAGAAAAATGATGCAGGCTTGAAAACAATAATGATTGAATACCTCACTAATATTCGTGTGGTTTCGACAGTGACTATGCCATCCATTTCAGATTTATTGTGGCTATATAGAAAATGGATCGACCTGCCTAACATACCTGGATGGAGTAGATTTATGGAACAATCGACAGCGGAACTCTCCATTTGTAGGGTGCCTGCCCTTCATTAATGCTCCACCGAGTGACTGCTCTCTTATCGGTTTCCGAAAAATGTGAGTCATTACACCAGCACACTTGTTTCGATACATTTGACCAGCCCCTGTATTTAAAAGCGCGGGAAATCACTGCCTCGTATTGTAGCGACCACTAGCGTGATTGTGTGCGATCGGGCATACGTCTGTGTGAGCGGCTAATCGATTCGCCAACTAGCCGCGGGCGCCTTTCTTCATGTGTGCCGTGTCTGTAAGCGTGTGTGTCGTACATGCATTCCGGGAAAGCAATTAAACAGTTCAAAGGAAACACAACTTTTCCGGAAAGCTTGAGAAAGTTCAAGAAGGGACACAAAAGAATATATAAAGGAACAGACGATCGTCGTGGAGCGCAGAAATAAATTGACCGTTGCAGAAGTGAATCAAGAAATAAATTGACCGTTGCAGAAGTGAATCAAGAAATAAATTGACAGTGATAGAAGTGAATAGTAAGAGTAGTGCAAATAAATAGAATAATTACCTAAGTTTAGTAATAATTTAATAGTGTTTTTAAGTGAAATAATAATTAGTGTAAATAAATAGTTTTATTCTTAAAAGTTAATTTGTTAAACGCACGAACATTACAACTGGGCCAGGTGTGGGGTTGAGTAAAAGACATTACAATGGCAAAAAAGTTGTACGAATTAAAAGTAGCCGAGTTAACAAGGGAATTGGAAGAACGGGATGAAGCGACAAGCTGGAAGAATTGATCATTAATGGAAAGACAAAACCAATCGAAAGGGATGTCGGCGCATCTAGTGCACTCAACGAAGTCAGCCAAATAAGCCAAGGAAGCGGTATAGAGTTAAGAACACGAATAAAACCACCAACGTTTGACGGAAAGTCCTCATGGACCACATACGACAAGCAATTCGAGGCGGTTACTAAGGCGAATAACTGGGCGCCTGAAGAAAAAGCCACTGCGTTGACCGTTGCGCTTCGTGGAGATGCATGTGACATTTTGAACACCCTTTCCCCGGAAGAGTTGGCGGATTATGAACAGTTGGTAAAACGGTTGGAGTTGCGCTACGGCGAGGCTCATTTAACAGCGGTGTATCATATCCAACTGAAAACCCGTCAACATAAACCAAAGGAATCCCTACAAGAATTCGAGGCCGATATTGCGAGACTATCGCGACTGGCCTATCTTAATACCCTAGAAGAATTGATGGAAAGGTTGGCAGTGGAGGCATTTACTGATGGACTTCGGGACACTCAACAATGAATACGCCTTGACCGACCAAAGATGCTAGCTAATGCATTGGCTCGTGCATTGGAGTACGAAACTGTTAAACGGGCCTATAGCAAACGGAAGGGTTCGGCTACTGCGTGAAGAAACGGATTCGTGAGAATCTCTAGAAGAAACCGTCTGCCGAATAATTTCCAAGTTCGATAAAGAAACTCGAAAGCTAAGATGTTGGAATTGCGGCGAACTAGATCATACGAGGAGGCAGTGTAGAAAAAGTACTCCTTCCCCAACTACTCGGCTTCAACAGCAGGTAAATTCTGAAACAGTACCTGTAATAATAAGTGGAGTGATTAACAGATATTGTAGGAATCTAACCAATGAGCAGAAATGCAAAGTGCAACATCTACTTTGTCAAAATGCCGACGTCTTTGAGACCGACAAGAATGTAGGGGAAGGACCAACATCGTAAAACACAAAATCAATACCGGTAATGCGCAGCCTATTCGTCAAAGACCTAGACGATTGCCACTGGCCAAAAAGGAAGAAGCAGAGCGAATAATCCACGAAATGCAGGACACCGGCATAATTAAGCCATCATAAAGTCCATGGACGTCTCCGGTAGTATTGGTAAAGAAGAAGGATGGGACAACCCATTTTTGTGTGGATTACCGACAGCTCAACAACGTAACTAAGAAAGACAGTTATCCACTACCACGGATTGATGACACATTAGATATGCTTTCTGGCTCGAAAATGTTTTCCACGCTCGACTTGAAGAGCGGATGCTGACAAGTCGCTTTAGATGCTGCCGACAAGGGAAAGACCGCATTCTCGGTCGGCACGGGCCTTTGGCAGTTTACAGTTATGCCTTTTGGTTTATGCAATGCCCCAGCGACGTTCGAAAGGTTGATGGAGAAAATTTTGAGTGATCAAATTGGAAAGACCTACTTGGTATACCTGGATGACATCATAGTGATTGGAAGCACCTTTAATGAACACCTGCAGAATTTGCAAGCGGTATTCCAGCGGTTACGAGAGGCCAATTTGAAACTCAGCCCGAAAAAGTGCCACCTTTTCCGCGAAGAAGTTTCATACTTAGGACATGTTGTATCAAAGAAGGGCGTGGCCGTGGGTCCAGAGAAGATAAAGGCGGCGAAGGAATGGCCAGTCCCTGAAAATGTGTACGACATAAGAAGCTTCTTGGGATTGTACACGTATTATCGTCGCTATGTTTTTGGATTCGCCAATATCGCCAAACCTTTGACACGTTTAACCGAAAGTGACCGCAGATTTCATTGGAATTCGGATTGTCAAACGGAATTTGAGACTTTGAAGCAGGCTTTAATCACAGCCACAGTACTGGTATATCCTCGGCCAAATGAAATGTTCATGTTGGACACCGACGCCAGCAATGTGGGAATGGGAGCCGATCTTGGCGAAGAGAAGGTAATCGGCTATTTTATCAAGACCATATCAAAAGCCGAAAGAAACTACTGCGTCACTAGGCGAGAGATGCTGGCTGTAGTCAAAGGTGTAGAACATTTTTATAAATACCTGTATGGACGAAAATTCACCCTACGCACCGATCATGCAACTTTAAAGTGGCTTCTGAATTTCAAGAATCCGGAGAGCCAGGTGGCTCGATGGATTGAGAAGCTGCAGGAATATGATTTTAACGTAGAGCACCGGCCTGGAACCGGACACAAGAATGCCGATGCACTTTCCAGAAGATCTTATCAAGCAGACTGCAAGCAGTGTGATCGAACGGAAAAGAACGAAGAGGCAATTCGACGCGTCACGGTAATCGATGACGAAAGGTTACCTGACAATATAAAACACGACCAAGAAAATTTCCCGGACTTGAAGAAGATAATGGAATGGAAAAAAGACGGAAAACGGCCAACATGGCAGCAAGTTTCTTCCTGTACCCAAGTACTAAAATCGTTATGGGGTCAGTGGGACTCAATGGTTTTTTGGAAAATGGCATCCTGAAGAGTGTTGTTGAAAGTCCAGATGGAGAGAAAGATAGGAAGCAACTGGTTATTCCTCGAAAGAAGGCTAGGGAGGTGTTGGAGTATCTTCATGATGGATCATCTGGTGGCCATTTTGGAGTGAATAAGATGCTTGGGAAAGTTCGAGAGCGATTGTATTGGGTGAACTGTAAGGAAGATGTCAAGAATTGGTGTAAGAAGTGTTAAGAACCATTCCTTTGTGAACGGAATAAATCAGTTGTTTGGGTTATCGGCACATATTTGGCGTCAACTGTATCACGCGGTGCAGGAACACTGGATCAAGGGGGACAGACGAAGAACATTCGGTATTAGTCGCTTTACTGGGACGGTAAAACTTTCTTGGGCGCACATAATTGTTACATAGACATTTTATGTTGTAATAAACGTTCTATTGGTGTGTTTTGTGTGTTTTATTTTAACAGAAGTGTAGGTATCACCTGTGTCGCGAGTAATGGACTACGGAAAAGGCAAAGGGCGCCAATGCGTCACGCAATGTCGGTGGCCCCTTCGAACCAGGAGTCGGTAACCATAGTTGAGGAACTGGTGAAAGAGTTGATCAGTCGTTTTGGGGTTCACTTGGAATTGCACTCAGGCCAAGGGAAGAATTTCGAATCGGCTATATCAAGGCTACAGCAGGTGGTTACCAAACTGGAGATCTTGTTTGGTTGTATAATCCTCGTCATCGCCGTGGACTATCGCCTAAGTTCCAACAGAATTGAGAAGGACCCTATGAAATAGCGAAGAGGATTAGCGACGTGATCTACCGAATTAAGAAAACTCCAAATGGGAAGCCGAAGGTAGTCCATTTTAATCGCTTGGCTCTATTCGCCAGTGCAAATGAAGAGGAGGCGCGGGCCAGATTATTAAGAACTATTCCTTCCGAGTCCACATTCGAAGAATTCATGAAGAAAGGCCCCCATGTTAATAGGAGATTTGGAGTGACGCAAGAAATCCGACGAGACCTCTTTGCTATATCCAAGGAATATTCTCTGGCCCATTGCATTTCAAATGATCTTAGAATGAACCGTGATATCGCGTTCGAGTTCAAAAGCAGATTTGGCGGTTTGGAACATCTTGAAGACCAAGTACAGAAGGGAAAAAGACTGTTGTGCTTGCCTAACGGACGACGCAATATCTATTACCTAACAAGTAAAGGAAAATACTCTGATAACCCAACTTATAAAGACCTTTGTGACGCAGTAATGGAAATCAGCGGACATCTTCTGGAGAATAACCTACAGAAGCTGGTGATTCCGAAGCTTGGTTGTGGGCTAGACAACCTAGATTGGAGGATCGTACGAAACATGATCGAAGTCCTGTTGCGCCGTACTGGAACAGATATTTTGGTTTACAACAATAACCCGAATCGGACCATTCATGAGAATACCGTGGACTGTTACTTCTATTCTCGAAGTGGATGTCGTGAAGGCGAGAACTGCATATTCCGGCATGATCCTGCGAAACGGAAAGTGAAAATGTTTCGGGACGAAACATCCTTAAGGAGGGAGCAGTGTAGCGACCACGAGCGTGATTGTGTGCGATCGGGCATACGTGTGTGTGAGCGGCTTATCGATTCGCCGACAAGCCGCGGGCGCCTTTCTTCATGTGCACCGTATCTGTAAACATGTGTGTGGTACCTGCGTTCCGGGAAAGCAATTAAACAGTTCAAAGGAAACGAAACTTTTCCGGACGGCTTGAGAAAGTTCCAGAAGGGACACAAAAAAGAGTATATAAAGGAAAAGACAATCGCCGTGGAGGGTAGAAATAAATTGACCGTTGCAGAAGTGAATCAAGAAATAAATTGACAGAGATAGAAGTGAATAGTAACAGTAGTATAAATAAATAGAATAATTACCTAAGTTTAGNAGTAACAGTAGTATAAATAAATAGAATAATTACCTAAGTTTAGTAATAATTTAATAGTGTTTTTAAGCTCAATAATAATTAGTGTAAATAAATAGTTTTCTCCTTAAAAGTTAATTAGTTAAACCCACGAACATTACAGTATGATGAGAACTCTAAATTGAGTAATGTTATCGTAAGACTCGGTGGATTGCATTTGTTAATGTCGTTCATGGGATCTATCGGACACATAATGACTGAAAGCGGATTAAAAGAGCTCTTTAATACTATTCACGCATTGAATTCAATTGAAAAAATTATGGAAGGGCGTATTCGCGTGCGGTAAGAGCGCATATGCTGACTCACCTTTCAATTGCCAAAATTATCCTACAATCGGTTGATTTTACACCCGATCTCAGTGAAAAATGAAAAAGAATTTTATGCAATTTCGATAGGTCAGTGGTACTCGTGGCGGACCAAGAAGAATGCTGCAAAGAACTCGTCCAGAAATTTCAGGATGAACTTGTTAAATTGGAACAACGTGGTGCTACAGCGAAGTTATGGGTGCAATATCTCCGGATGGTTACAGTTGTAGAACAATTCATCGAGGCGGAAAGAATGGGTAACTGGAATTTACATCTTGACACTATACAGAAAATGATGCCTTATTTTCATACCAGTGGCCACTTCCTTTATGCAAAATGTTGCCATTTATATTTGCAAGATATGCTTAATTTGAAGGAAAAAATGACACCTGAAGAATACCTCACAACTAATGGATACTTAGCTTATAGATCCAGAATTAAAGGAAATTATGTCAATAAGCACTGGAATCGGAGATGAAAAGATAAATTGTCACATGTCTCAAGAAATTGGTAAAATCATTGGCAGTGATTTCTACACCGTAAAATTCAAATCAAATGACCGAATAAAATCACTTGGTGTTATGAATCCAGATAGAAGACAACATTGTCCTGATTAATCCTTTATTAATTTTCCAAAGGATGTGCATTGCAAAAGAATCTGAAAAGGAACTTGAAAATTTCCTTCCGTACGAACTAGCTCCATTTCCATTATCCCTTTTCAATGAGGAAGGCATGCGCAAATGTATTACATCATCTATGTATAAGGCATTTCAGCAACATTCTGGAGATATAAATTTTCAAATTCCGACGTATATCATCGACGGCGGATACTTATTACACCGAGTAATTTGAAATCGCGGCGTTTTCATCCATTTGCAATCAAGGTAACGTATTGATCGTTCGAACGCACTATACATCCATATTTGACGGATATCCGGAAGATTTAGCGAACCGTAGTACTAAATATGCAGAGCGATCACGACGATCACGAAAAACTG
>NW_020439689.1:0-9150 GCF_000699045.2 Agrilus planipennis
ATTAGGAGGATTGTTGTGGTGTTTGCAATTAGTTTCTTCCAGTTTTACTACAGAAGTTAACTTTTTATGGCAATTTTTCATATTAATTTCCTGTTGATTCCTTTCATCACATCTAGTTGTTGTCATATTATTTCTTTTATTGTTTTTACTACAAGCAGATTTCATTTTTAAAAATTTGCCTTTAATTTCAGGCACTTTTGTTGACCCTTCATTAAGTGTGTTCTTTTTATTAGACTTTTCGTTGTACTTTTTCTTCATCGACTTATCTTTACGTGTTTGAGAAAACCCCAAAAGGCCGAAAAAGAAGTTCATTGCTTGTTTCGATTCTTTAAACATTTAAACGATTAATTATCTTATCAGCCAACATCCTGGTGTTTGTCACAATAAATATTTTAGAAAATACTATTCTAAACTACGATGATTATAACAAAAATTTAAATTCGAAAATCATCTAACTAGAATTGACATTAACAAATGATTTATTTCATGACAAGTACATATTATAAATTCATAATGAAAATACGTTTACAATTAGAATTTTCATTGAAATAATCAGTTAATTATAAAAGGATTTAATCTGGGTACGTATGGGTAGTTTCGATCTTGCTACATGAATCTGTTATGCCTTTAAAAGTTTCAGAAAGCGTTTGATGTAATTTAGAACAATTACTCTTTATTAAACCTGCTTCTTTGTTATAATGACAATTGGAAAATAGTGAAGACAAATTATCGTTGTTATTTTCATTTGATTTATTCTTAGTTTCTTTTTTGATCAAGTCAGAAAAGTCCATTGTTCTTGTTTTGGATTTTTTAGGAAATCTACTACTAATACATGAATCTGAATTGACTTCTAATGCTTTTGTTTTGATATTAATGTCTAATTTATGCTCAGAAGGTGCTAATGTATTCTGCAGTTCACTTTTGTAACTGTTATTAACATTTTTGTCTTTATTTGCAAACTCTGACGATGTAGACGATATGTTTATCATAAGTTCACTATCTTGATATTGAAAATTATCATATTCATTGGATTTCTCATTTTCCAGATTTCCTCCAACTTCCATGGAAACTTTCGGTGACACAAATAAATACTCAACAAGGTAAGATTTGTTATTGTAATTTGCTAGATCTTTTTTCGTTTTTGAATTATTATTAAAGCCTTTTCCATTGTTACTTGCTTCAACATTACTTGCGGAAGAAATGGTCATATAATCTTCACTATTGTAGTCAGACTGATTTTCTTCTTCAATTTTTGTGAGTTTAATAAGACCATTTGATTTTGTGTAGTCTATAGTACTATTTGCTACTTGACTATTCTTTTCAATGTCGATGCCTATCTGCTCAAGTTCACTAGAAATCATTTTCTTTTCAAAAGACTCAAATTCCAAATTTTGATAATGACTTATTTTAGCATTATTTTCGGCGTAATTTAAATAGTCTTTTTGTGATCTGTTATCTCCATTTGAATTTTGGATAATAGAGTCTGTATCTGTTTTACTTTTGATTGTTTGTAAATAATCATGGGTCCATTTTTCATTGTTTGTAATTTCCTTCTGAAACTTAATAATATTTTCCAATGAAGAACAGGAACTGCTTGAATCCAAATTGTTTATTTGTTTCCAAGTTCTCATATTCTGTTCCGAGTGATTTCGAAAGAATGATGGTGGACAATTATTAATTTTATTTGTATCACAATAATCAACATTTTCATCAATTTTCTTTTTTGTCTTCCTCCTTTGTTTTCGTAATGTGCGTTTTGCCCTGTATTCATTATAGTCCCTTTCCGTTTTGTTGTTTAACTTTCTTATTTCGAAATTCGTTTGGAGAATTTCGGGATACTGACATTCAACGTTGACTTTCGTTGTATTTTCTACGTTATCAAAGGAGTATCGTTGAATTCGTTTTAAATTTACCACAGGGCTATTTTCATTTCGATTAATGATACGTTTCTTATTTGGTATTTTACGTTTTTGATTTTGGGGACAATTTGAATTTAAATGATTTGAATCCTCAAATTGAAAATTATAGTCTCCGCCTTCCTCAGGGTATATATCAATTTTAACNTAAATTTGCTAATAATGCTATTTTAAATTATGTAGTTCTTTTTCTATTTATTACTTTAATTCATTACGTACGTTGAAGTTTAAAAATTTCATTTTTAAAATTTTAAAGAACAATTTCATTAGTAATGGTTTTTTTTCGTCCCTTTCCTTTAAAAACCCTTAAACGTCTTCTCTTTAATTCTATAGTCAAATTAAAATCAAGGGGTTGTTGATTTGGAATACTAGATATATAGTGTTTTATTTTATCACTTCTGGATTTAATAATCTTTATTCATATCTTTTTGCATACATACAGTGTATTTTTTTATCATAATGAAAGCGCTCAATCGATATAAATGTTTTATTTCTTTTTATAGACATATTTACAATAGTTCATAATATATTCAAATTATTATTAACAAATCGCCAGTAGATGTTAAACGATACAGCGTCTAATAATTATTAAATTATAACATTACAATTTAATAATCGTAGATTTTATATACATTACGATTTGGTTTATTATAAAAACTACAAAAATATTTGCAGACAACACTAACGACATGTGTTAGGAAGTCGCCTAAAAATCAAGATAACTTACAGCACATACCACAGCGAATGGAAGTCTTATAAATAGTCAAATGCCTTAATTTTTATACATTTCCTAAATTTACTACGTTCTCAAAATATATTTAATATTGATTAATAATTTGGTCTTATAATACCAGGACGATGGCTACAAATTTACATGTTATATTAATTCACTGTACAGTCGTTAACATTTTTATTGAATTGCTTTAGACTTTGTAGGTCCTCGGCTGTATGCTTAAAAAAATACTGTAAACTGTTTAAAGCAATTATTTCTTGGATACATACAAGTATAATTTGAAAATTATCACACTGCAAAACTTAAATCTTATACTGTAAATTCATTTACGATAATTTTATATCGAAATTTGAAAATAGAAAGTACATAAATATAACAATGGCATGACTCAAACTTACAAAAAATGCTTTTTAGGAAATGTCTAAAAGCCATTCAAGAATATCCTAATGTATTAGCTCATTACTAAACTTTTGACGGCTTTCTAGGGATCTTTTCTAAGGATTCGTTAGAATTCGCTGAACCAGAACTATGCATGGAACCTGTAATAGAATAAAAAATAGCGAACTAGTTAAAAAGCTACATTAATTAGTAATTATTAACACGTATACATCAAGACAACCAGCTAATAAATATTGATTTATTATTTCCTTAATTTAATAAATAATGTCATACCTTTATGATTTCTTGAAACTTTACTAGCACCAGGAGATCTTCTATATTCTCTCTTAGATTCCCTGTTATTTATAGGACTATATCCTCTATGTAGAGGAGGTGGTGAGTGGCAATAGTCATCATCTGAAGTTGGAGAGGGACTATTTCTACTGTAGGGGGAATAGGCGCGAGAATCAGGGGAATAACGGGAATCAATGGGTGGGGAAGACATTCGTCCTAATGGAGCAGGTCGTCGATCGCTGGGGAACATAGCTTGCAGGGGTGGCATAGAGGGTGGCGGCATAAATGGTGGCGGTACACCTCCAGGTATAGGAGGAGGCATAAAGGGTGGAGGGGGCAAAAACGGCGGCGGTAAGCCTTGAAGGGGAGGAGAGGTTGTAAGATCGCGAGCACCGAATATTAAAGGAGGAGATGCCGGAGTAGGAGAAACTGGTAATTCCCCGTTTTGTTCCGGAGGCGACTTAAGTCCTACAAAACATAAAAATATTTCAACTGAAATAATACTTTTTTACAACGTATTACGTTTTCACATAAAAGTCGATAATAATTTTAAAATTTAAAATTACACATATATCAATTCTTGGGTAATTTTTACACAGTTAAATGACTGTTTATGAAAAATTATCAACACTATTGTATCAAAAACAACAATAGTTAGCAGCAACCCACAACTTATTTTACATTTTCATAGTTTAAACCTTAACATTCTTTCTTTTATGTCCATAATATGTCATTATTAAAAACAATACGATAATTTTAAGTAAATTAGAAAACTTACTGTTTTGGTATTTTTCTTCTTGTAACGTCCGCTCTCGTATGGTTAATCTGTTTCGTAATTGAGCGGCTTCTTGTTTGGCTTCTTCGAGTTTACGTTCGGCCTGTCTCGCATTTACCCAATTCTCATGTACTCGTTTTTCTAATAACGAAATTTGACTCTTCATCTGTACTTCTTGCTCCATTATTTCTTGTTTCAAGGACTCATTTTGAGCTCTTAAAAAAATATGATAAAGCATTACTTGTTTCCTATTGTAAATAGCTGTTCATGTTTAACTTACTTATAATTTTGTAACTCCTCTTGCATAAACTTAATCTTTTCTGTTATTGAATAAGTCTCTCCCTGCTTCTCCATAAACATAGCTTCATGTTTAGCCAATTCCCTTAAAATTAATTCAATCATTAAAAAAATGCTTTCTACAATAAACAAATTCTTACTTTTGAAGATTTGTTTCTCTCTCCTTGAAATAATTTTCTAAAACTTCTAATTTAGTTTGAGCTTCCAGTTTCTCTCTATCAGCTTCGTCATAACGACGTTGTAGAGTTTGCATTTCATTAACAACTTTTTGGTATTGCTTTTCAATAGAATCCTTAACTTCATCACTTTGTTTGCAGTGTTCTAGAAGCAGATGCTTTTCTTTGGATAATAATTCAAGTTCAGCTTTAAATGTAGCAACATCTAATAGTGAACTTATGTCTTCGTCTTTTAATGTTTTTAATTTCAGTGTATTTTCTTTTAAAAGACTGTATTCTTTAGTTTTCAATTCGGCATTTCTTTGACTTTCTTCGGCCTTCTTTTGTACTATTTTAAGTTCATCAGATAATTTATTAATCTGTGCTGTAGATGAAATAGTGAGCTGTTCTATATGCCTCTTAAGTGCATTAACTTCACTTTCTAATTTGTTTTGTAATTCGTATTTTTCTTCTTCGATTTTCAAAAGATTCGCAGTAGCTCGTTCGTTTTCTTTTTGCAATTCCGTAAGTTTACTATTGCTTATTTCTAATTCGAGTCTCAATTCGTGAATTTCTGTTTCTTTAACATTCAGTGTTTCACTATACGAATTAATGGTACCTTGTTGCTCTACAAGCTGACGTTGTAACTGTTCAATATTAGCAACTAAAACATCACTATCTTGTGAACTTAAAAAGTCAGACAACATTCGGTTAAGTTCTAGACCAACTTCTGTTGAATTTTCCAATTCTTTTTCAAGATTTACAATCTGTTCTTCCAATGATGTTTTAGCATTAAGTGCATCCTCTAATTTTTGTTGTAGAGAATCTAAAGCATCGCTTGAAATGTTATCATTTACTTTATTATTTAGTTCTTGCAACAGTTTGTCTTTTGCGATTTTGTTTTCTTCTTCTGCTAATAAAAGCGCTTTTTCTAATTTATTTATTTTCGCAATTAGAGGTCTTATACGATTTGACTTATCAATATAAATGTAACCCAATAAGAACAGTATTGTAGTTAAAGCAGTTATTAATACAGTGGAGACAACATCGTTCGGAAGGTTCAATAAGAATTCCATTATAGTCTCTTGAAAGAAATCATTTCCAGAATTTGAATCTCTCGTACCCAAAGCGCAATCTTCAGGGTTTTCTGATTTTAGACAGTACTCATTACCTGAAATGTAATATTATTAATTTATGTTAATTATAATAGAAGTAACTAACAACATACTGCTATTTGCCATTGACACAAAACTTCAAAGTTTAAAACGTTCTACCAGCAAAATATAAAAAGTTTGTTGCTGGCATCGTTTTAAAAATGACAATGCAAGTATTTATAGATTTATTCCATACCTAGCAATTTCAAGGTAAAATATGAATAGTATTGAGTAGGCAACACAAATTGCAATGTTTTTAACTGTATCATCATCCAAAAGCATTGATAGTAACACTCCTACTTCGAATTCTAAGATAATACATTAAAAATTAATCTGCTACACTATTCATAAAGAAGAAGAATTAAAGCCTTTTTTTAACTTTGGTCTGGCTATTTGATTGATATTCTTGTTTTACTGCACAATTTTATTACCACGTTTTTTTACTGTATGCTTGAATTGTATATATGCACTTGGCATTTTTTATTCATAGTTTGGGATTAAAAAATTAACTATGAAAATAAAGCATATTTTTTAACTCATAAACAAATGAAAATTTTGACTACTAATATTAACATAAACATGAAAGTATTAGTAGAGCATAGTATTACTACAGAAATACAAAATACAAGGGTAGACTATCCATATTGACTCAGTTGTAGCTTTTAATGTATAAAATAAAAAAATACATACCCTGCTCTGTTTCACTTGCAGCATGTGGCTCACTTTCAGAAAGCTCATTATCTCTATTTTTGTGAAATAACAAACTACTCTTATCATGAAATATTTGATAAACTTCATCGCTTGTTTTATGGTTCAAGTTTTCATTTTCATCTTGTTTATCATCGTCATATTGGATTGAAAAGCTTCCAGGAATACTGTTTGATTCTGACTTTAAACTATCTGTATTCAAATTTGAACTTTGTGATATTAGTAAACCATCATTTGCCACATTCAAATAATTATTTTTATTATTATCAGTAGTACGCATTTCATCTGCTGATTCTTCGTTACTATTCTGTGCTAAATCTTCTTGAATATTTTTTGTTAAATCTTCTGGAATATTTTGTGTTAAACTGTCTTGAATAGTTTCTGTTGAAGTTTCAACATTTTGTGTTGAATCTTCTGAAATACTATGAGTTAAATTGTCTTGAATATTTTGTGTTGAAGTTTCTGAAATATTTGGAATTTCTTTATTAGTATTTGTATTTATTAAAATTTTGTTTTCTTGATTTTCTTTTAATTCATAAGACTTTCCACCATCTTTTTGAATTTCACTTAAGTCAGAAGTTTCATTTTTTACATTATCCTGTAGATTATTTTTTAACTCAATAGTTTCTTGGGCTGAATTATTATATTCCAGTTCAATAGCTTCATTTTTTGAATAATTTTCAAAAAAAGGAGTTTGTTTTACAAAATTTTCATCAGTTTGTAATTTTAGAGGCAATTTTTGATTTGAACTTTTTAAATCTTCTTTATTCACTTGGTTTATATCTGACTTTATTGTATTTTTCACTGTAATTTCTCCTACTTTGTTTAATTTCTGATCAGTAAAATAGTTAGTGTTACTTAAATTGCCACTAAAATCTCTTGACTTCCTTTCATTTTTATCTAATGTCGAATTGGTCATCTGTTTAGTATTATTCTTTTGTGGCATGACTTTTTCTAAATTTTTAATTTTATTACTTTTTGTTTCTAAAGATTCTTGATTAAACTGTAGTGGATTTCTTTCAATATTGCTTTCTAGCTTAGCTTTAGAATTCTTATTTGCTTCAACTTCGGATATTTCTTCTAAATCATTAGTACTTTGTTGTAAAACGTCAATTTTTGCAGAATTTGTGTTAAGAATACTTTCAGCTTGTTGTTTTGTCTTGTTCTCATGCTGCTCTTTTATATTTTCAGGTGAAGCAATATTTAAAGATTTGCCCTTATTTTTATTATCTTTTGTCTCTTTGGGTAATGCTTGATTTTCAGAATCTAAAGCCTTTCCATTACTTCTAGTAAAATTGTTAGTTAAATTATCACTGAACTGTTTTGATTCGCCTTTATTTGTCTCTAGTGTTGAATCGTTGGTGTCCTCAGTATTAGTCTTTTGTGTGAAATTTTTCTCTAAATTTTCAGCTTTATTATTTTTTGTTTTTAAAGAATCTTTTCTAAACTGTAGTTTAGCTTTGGAACTTTCATTTGATACTGAATCTTCTCTTTTATTTTTCTCTTTATTCTCTATCTCTTCGTCATCATCCTCCTCACTCACACCATCTTTATTTTCATCATCACTATCATCATCATCATCATCATCATCGTCGTCTTCCTCTTCTTCTTCATCTTCTTGCTCTTCTTCATATTTCTCTCTCTTATTTATAGTAATATCTAAAGGTCTCTTGATTTTGTCATCACCATTAGTCAAAAAATTAACAGTATTTGTAATAATATCACTTAGTATTTCATTTGTATCCTTTCCCCCATTTGGTTTTGAATCATGGTTTGAATTTTTTAGCTCCTTTTCATCTGATTGTTTTTTGTTATCAGTTGCTACAAAGTTTGAACTGCTTTCATTAGATTTACCACTACTACTTTCTTCAGAATGAGCATCTACATCAATAGGTACTTTTGTACCATCAATGATTTCGTAAGGTTTTTTAACAGGCTCTGGATTCACGTTAACAACTGATTCAGTTGGTTTAGGTCCTTCAGAAGGCACTTCAATTGTAGGAGAATTACTTACAAATTCTGTATCTACTAACTTTTCGGCTGTACGAAAAGGTTTCATCTCTTTAATATATTCATGGGGAATATAACCTCTTCTACCATTTATTTCTACACCCCATAAGGTAGGATTAGACCCTGCAGATTTACTAAATATTGTAACTTTTTCATTCGAACCAAACGATAAAATATTTTTATTGGGGCTAATATAACGTAACAAGGTTTTTCCTTCCGATATAGGGACTGAAAAGTTTTGAACGTAATTTAGAGGTTAGTTTCAAAAAAGTAGCATATTTACCTTCACATTTATCGTCCACACATAATCTCTTATCAGATATTTTAACTTCTGCACTCACTAAACCTATTAACACTAAAAATAAGAATTTCAGAAATATATTACACTTAAAAAGTAACATTTTTAAGTCTTTTGACAATACGTTTGACGTTTGGCCACATCATTGAGTAAATCGAGGTCGATGGGAAAACTTTTGTTTACATTTCAAATTTTATGGCGCGTAAACGTTTCTGTAACAATAAATAAAACTGCTAATTATTTATTAAAGAAGCATGCACAATTCTACGTTTATATCCATAATAAGAATACTTATTTCTGTTTTTTTATCTCATCAAACGAAAGTTTGTAAACTTTAGTGTATCAACATAATATGTTATTTATGTAGACTTTGTAAAGTTGTTTAATATTAGTTTTTGGTACATGACTATTACTAATTTTATTTATCCTTCT
>NW_020439690.1:0-1304 GCF_000699045.2 Agrilus planipennis
AGTCCCATTGGTGCAAGCAAAATGATTAGGCTGGATTAGGCTACACAATTTGACCCTGAACAGACTAATTGATCCGAGCCAGATCAGAAACTTTTTAGGTCTAATCCACCAACTGTTCTTGGTCCGAATGGAACCAGATCAGACTAAATAAGCCATACTGTTAAAGGGTTGGAAAAGGCATCCACATTGGGGCCATCACATTAGCCTCAATAGGATAAAAGGGTTCAGATATGAAATTACCATTGGGACCAGATTAGGCTAAATATGGCATGACATTAAAGGGTTGAAGTAGAATATCTACAACCTCAACAGAGTAGGTCATTACAAATGGTTTGTAATTAAACTTAATGGGACAAGGCCTAAGATGTTATTGTCATATAGAAGATTCGCGGGTGCTGACAGGAGCCTGCCGTAGCAAATTTCCAAACGCAATTACAGTTCCATGTGGGTGTCATTCCTCCACGTGCCAAGGCTGACATATTTACCCTCCGTCAATGAGAGCAGTGTTGGAGATCAGAATTCAAAGGCCATTAACGAGTATCACGCGTGCACGGGACACGGCACAGAATTACGTACACCTCGTGCACATTTACGTAGTATGTTCCGTTCTGAAGTCATTCTGATGTGATGTAAAAGCAAAGTAGCTGTATCGACCGCGCCTGCAGACACCCCTGCTCTCAGATTAGCCGCAAGAATTATATTACAAAGGTTTTTTAATGAACTGTGAAACAGTACGGTGCCTGCTTCACGTTATTATATGCAATTTTAATTTGTCGATTTGTTGTTCCTCACAATGGTGTCTGATAAACGTATTAGTTAGTTAGTAGGCGTAGCATTTTTCTATTGAAAATCAGAGGAAATTGTGTTGTTCTTCGAAATACAATTCTAATTCAAGGAAATACATGTTTCTTTGAAGAATTTGTAGTTTTTAAAAAGGAAAAAATTATACGATCACCTTACTATTGCTCGAATCCTATAGGGTACTTCCCATTGATTTAAAAACGTCAAAACGTAAAAGGCTTTTGACGTATGGTGTTATAGGCGGATGACGCAAATACAATGATAAAGAAGATTAAAAATGAGAAGGGATAGGTAGAAAACCGAGCGGCATGGCCTAGAGGTTTAGACTTTTAGACCATTGCTTAGCATTCGGAAGGACGCCGGTTCGATTCCGGGTCCGTCTGCCTTGGTCCAAGTTTTTCCGTGGTTTCCTTGGATCACTTAGGCAAATGCTGAGGCAGTAATATTCCACAGATAATCTTTCATTCTCTTCTGTCTTCATTTCGTCCGTCTCATCTTTCTCA
>NW_020439690.1:4239-12057 GCF_000699045.2 Agrilus planipennis
AATTATTTGTGGAAGTCCAGAGAAGGTTTAAAAGGTGAATAAATATGAAAATTGTTAACTATCTTTCAGATTATTTGTTTTAAGTTTATTCTATACAAAAGTTTAGGTCTTTTATTTATCGATTCAGGCAGTACGAAGTCTGCCGGGTCAGCTAGTAAATTAATATAATTCATGTTACTAAATGTCATTTACAACATTTATACGATTATAAATTTGAAAAATCAATAATCGGTAAATTATCTTTATGCTGCCATTAAAGGAAATACCTGGCAAAAAAAATATGTAACAGGTCGTCATCATCATCATCATCATCTAAGGTCTGTATATGACCTCTCGCTCTTCCTTCCTTGATCAATCTTCAAACACTACCTGTATTCGGTTCCCCCTCTATCTATTCCAATTGTCTCCTACCCTATATTGATCACAGTGATGGTCACAATAAGGCGTAGCAGATGATACACTTTGAATCGGGCTTCCAAATTTTATGAAGAGAGTTCCCAAAAACGTTATAAGTATAGGTATATCAGACCCGTAAGGTCCAAGGTCCATCATTGATTAATCACGATAAATAGAAGAAGGTTATGTTTATTATAAAACAATTGCGAAATAAAGCAATTAAGTAACAATTAACCCGTAGTAGACATAATCTTTATATCATAAAATTAAGATATCCATATAAATCCTTTACGCAGAGTAAATGATATAAATCGGTTGCATTAAGACAAGGAGCGACATGTCCCAATTAAATTAAACTTCTTAAAAAGATTTACTATCTCATGCATTTTTATTACGGACTTGGACTCGCATTCGTTATTAGGTAAGCATGCACAGGCAAAAGTCGTTCTTTACCTAAGGAAGATGGGTATATATGCCTTTGTGTATGTGTGCACTTCGGTGCGGGTAATTAAGTTCGAATCACGTGACTGCTGCCGCGGATGGCTCATCATATACAATAAAACGTAAAATTAATAACCAACAGTCATCGTGCTTGTCAACCGTATATCTATCGGCAATATAATAGACGCAGTTGCAGTGAGGATACAGCAATTAGCTCTGCATGGTGCTTGTATTTCTGGCTTCCAACAATTACTTATCTCGTTGCACCGCACTGGTTGCTCCTAGAACAACTCCGAATATGATCAATTAACTATTACTTAACTAATTACCTCTTTTTAAGAAGAATACATCGATAGAAAATGCAATAAACTGTATAAAATGTAGGTCCTTCTGTTTTCCGTTTTTCTTCAAAAAGGATCATGTAAAGTGCAAATTATTATGTAATACGGTAGTATTAATTAGTAATTATCATGTTACCTGGAACATCTAATTCAGATTTCATTTCTTTCCCCTTTTCGATATGAGGTATGATAATGACTAATCATCATCATTATAATATCGTCCTAAGACTGGTTGGACACGCATCTCTACTCATTCCTATCCTGAGCTAATCTTCGCATTTCCCTAAAAAGAGAACAACCCACATTCTTAACAATTTGCGATCAGTAATCTAATCTAGGTCTACCTCTACCCCTTCCAACTCCCATTTCTGCCTCTAATATGTCTCTAACTAGACCCTCATGCCTGAGAAGGTGTCCTACCAACCTATCTCACCTATTTCTGATTGACTTCCTTAGAGTCGTTCGTTCTCCCATTCTTTCTAATATCTTTTCACTTTTAACCTTCTCTATCCACGGTATCCTCATCATTCGCCACTAACATCATATTTCGAACGTTTCTAACCTTTTCGTTTTCGCAACGTCCACCGTCGATGTTTCGCGCTCCAAACATACACCTTTAACAACCTTTTTCGAATTTCTAAAACAACCGTTCGCGAGCATAGAAGTGACTTTTTTTTTTATTGAAGGCGACTCGACCCTGCTCTATCCTCTGCTTTATATCCTACCACTTGTTCCGTCCTGACTTATCTGACTTCCTAGATCTCCTATCTTTATATTTGCGCTTTTAGATATAGTTAGCCTATAAATAATAGGTATAAATGAAGCTTTCCTTTGTTTTTGTTGTAATTTCTAGTTTTTTCGTTAAGGATAATAATTTGGGATTGTTCATATAGTTTCATACATATTTACGCATTGATTGAATTACTTTCATACTTCAGTTTCTAGCATTATTTTATATAGTCCACCGTTATCTTTCTTCAAGTCGTCTTAATCAACAAATAGACTGAATTATTCAGATCTCATTGAAAAGGAAATGAGACCATGCCAGATCGATTTGTAAATCAATAACATCCCATATCTGTGAATTAGTCATTAATAATGAGAAGCACATGGCTGTTGCTTCGGCAATTATCGTAAACGTCTCGTAAATATTATTGACACTGTCTGTGATCTATGAATTCTTCTAAATGTCTTTGGAACAATCGCAAATATTCTTCATTTATATTCCACACTAGTGAAGTGTTATTCATATATTCATTTATTTAAACCTATATATTATCTATAATCCAGTATCTGACTTTATTTGTTGTACAATAATCCATTAACCGTATACGTTATACACACAATAGTTGCGATAAGTCGTACAGCGTAGTACGCAGGTTCGAGCTTGTTTTCGACTCGAGCTTTCAACTGCATATATGTAGCCGTGGATTATTACACCATAATGGTATGTGTTTTTCACGATTTATTTTGAATAATTATGAACAATAAAATAATTGTGTGGTTGTGTAAAAGACAGAATAGATTATATTAAACAGTACTGCAGTAACAAGACTTACTGTTTGTGATAAAGTGTTGGATTTTTCCGAATGTATACTCCTTAAGGATTGCGAAGACTTCCATATAACCTAACATCTCTCTCTCTATAGAAGGTATTTATACATCCGCCTACATTGTTTATTACAATTTTTACTTGTGTTGAATATAATTGTGTTTGTACTAGATGCAAATAAACTAAAAGTTTTTACTGTAAATGTAAGGATAATTTCCGCAAGTAGAAAGTAAGCAAATATGCACTTCACTTAATAATAATAGGATTGGATACGATTGGATTTTGATATGAACTGCAGTAGTATCTACTGCAGGCCTAAATGTTTTTTTTCTACAGGATTCTCCTTGATTTTTATTTAGGCTTCATGGTGGCTACTTTTCGGGAAAACTTGAAACCCTTGAAAGTTTCAAGGAATAAAACATTNTTAGGTATCTAGGAAGTCAAATAAGTTAAGACGAAAGGAGTAGTAGAGATATAAAGCAGAGGATAGCGCAGGGTCGAGTCGCCTTCAATAAAAAGAAGTCACTTCTTTGCTCGCGAACAGTTAATTTAGAAAATCTAAAGAAGTTGTTAAAGGTGTATGTTTGGAGCGCGGGGCTGTATGGGTGCGAAACATGGACCTTGGGCGCGGCGGAAAAGAGAAGGTTAGAAGCTTTCGAAATGTGGTGTTACAAGCGAATGATGAGGATACCGTGGATAGAGACGGTTAGAAATAATGAGATATTAGAAAGAATACGAGAACTGAGGATTCTATGGAAGTCAATAAGAAATAAGCGAGATAGGTTGGTAGGACAGTTTCTCAGGCATGAAGGTCGAGTAAGAGACATATTATAGGCAGAAGATGAAGTTAGAAAGGGAAGAAGTATACATAGATTAGATTACTGTTCGCAAAGGGTTAAGGATGTCGGTTATTTCAGTTTTACGGAAATTCGAAAATTAACTGAAAGTAGGAAAAAGTGGAGGTACGTGGCCATATGATGATGAGCTACCAATGCTACTAGACGGACAATCCCTGCGGACCCTCTTCCTCTACATTTGCCTAAGTTATCCAAGCAAACTACGGAAAAACTTGAACTAGAGCAGATGGACCCGGAATCGAACGGTATCCTCCCGAATGCTAAGCAATGGTCTAAATCTCTAAGTCATGTCACTCCTAACTGTAATACATGTCGGACTACTAAAATATTTTCTATTTTTCTTAGTAAATTAACCACATTTAAAACACTGAGGAAGGTTTAAGAGATGGTAAACGCTCGAACAAAAAATTGATAAAAATTCTAAAAAGGGAATTTTAAAACAAAAGGAATGAAGTGCAAGTCGTGCATACTTAAGTCATAATTATAGAGTTCCTTTAGCTTCCTTGTATCTTCAGAAGTTAGTCCTTACAAGTGGTTAGTCCTTACAAGTAATCAATCCATGCGATTAAAAATGAGTATGAACATTAACATTGTGTGGACTTTTATGTATCAGAAAAAAAAATGCATTTGGCAATGATGCGGTTAGTTAAGGTCCATTTGACGGACGGTTTGTCGTAGACGTTGCCGTCGTCGGCAATGTAATTGTATTCAATAAACGGCGAGAGAAGTGAAGGTTTAATACGGCGACTTAACAGGTCAGTCTAATTGCTGCAGAGGTCATATCATTTATAATGTTTTATCTTTGTTTAAGCGACAAAGTGGTTTGGAAGTGTACCGGGGCCTGCAAGTGGAATAGCAAGCACAAGAGCCTTTTCGCTTACCATTAGACTGATGTCCGTTCCTCTTCGTCTCTTTAATTCCTTCGCAAGAAATTGCATGAACGATGCTCATACGTGTCCGCTTCTACGTACGTACGTACGTGTTGTGTGTATGCGGAATTCGTTCCCACTGAAAATTATTCCACGAGAGGAAATTTAATTGGCCTTATTTTTGTCCGCATACGACGAAGACTATTTGTTACTTTGTATTGTTCTCGAAATGTGTTTGTTAAGCGTGCTTGAATCGTACGTTAGACAAACGTATCCTAAAGGTTTTAGATTTCTTCCATTGTTTATACGAAATAGTCACAACATACAGAAAAACAAATATTAGGAAAACTGTTTTATTAATTTCTCTCTGCATGTTGCAGTTTTGAAGTTCATAATGATTTCAGCGGAATAGCAGGTGGCAGTTTCAGATAGACGTGGTTGAAAAGATATATTCCAGAATATATTTTCTGAAAAGTTGAAGCATCTTCTGTACTTCAATGTCCCTCTAAAAGCCTAACGACATTATTGAACGCCAACGAGCGCAAATTATTACTAATCATTACGTACAATTGACTTGTCTACGTATCAGCTGTTTGCGAAGGACACGAATAGGTATATGTGTTTTATAGGTCTTAGATTCTTCTATTGTTTATACGAAATATTACTGTTTGAGTCACAACATACGGAAAAACAAATATTAGGACAGCTGTTTTATTAATTTCTCTCTGCATGTAGTAATTTTGAAGTTCATAATGATTTCAGCGGAAAAACAGGTGACAGTTTCAAAAAGACGTGGTCGAAAAGATATAGTCCAGACTTTCACCAAATGCACATTTTCTGAAAAGTTGAAGCATCTTCTGTACTTCAATGACTCTCTAAAAACTTCACAACATTATCGAACGCTAGCGAGTCAAAATTATTATTAGTCGTTACGTACAATTGACTTGTCTACGTATCAGCTGTTTGCGAAGGTCACGAATAGGTATATGTGTTTCGTCGAAAGCTATGCACCCTACGTTGTGATACTATGACACTATGCACTCTAATACAGTGCCTCGAAATATTACCCCTTAAATATTCCAAAATATAGATGAGACATGGTGTATCTCTAAAACGTTAAGGAAATTCGCACACCTCGACCTTTATAAATGCTAATACAGTTGCGAATGTATTAAAGGAACCCTTTGCCGGTCTTTCAAAAAAAGCCCTTCGACATCGGTACAGACGGTGTATTGTATTCGAGATGCTGTCCGCCTCCCAAACGTCGGCCAAATATTGCCATGCTCGTCTGAATGCGATTCATAAGCTACCCAAACACGGATTAGATATTTTTCGGGTTGGTTAGTCGTCTATGGCTAAACCGACATGCAGATATTTGGACAATGGGCGGATGCGACACCTTTCGGCATTCGGAGCGGAACCAAAAATGACAAAGGATGTCACGAGAGGGATGTGTTTTAGTTAATAGACTTTCTTTCTGCAAAAGAATTGAATAATAGTTGCTGCTTCGTGAAAACATTGTGAAAATTATTCTGACAAAATCTTTGATCCAAAGAACTATGTCAGAGTGAAAATCATCTCGTTAGTAATTTAAAATTTGATTTAAATATTTAATATATACATAAAAATGTAATATAATTCATCATCATAAGGTTGTCAGTTCTAAGACTGAGATAATCTTTTCATTCATTTTCCTAAAACTAGAACATCCCACATCCTTAACTATTTGCGAACAACAATCTAATCTGGGTCTAAATCTACCCCTCCTAACTCCCGTTTATGCCACTAATATGCCTGAGAAGGTGCTCTACTATCTTCCATAGTCGAACAACTTAATCTAGCAGCTTATTCAGGAGAACTTTTGCAATTGTACAAGGAGAAAAAATCCTAGAAAAATTACCATGCTACTCACTATAAAGTGGAAGAAATAATAATGTATTGACAAAATTCAATATTAGTTCAATTAATTCAAAAAACAATACCTGCCTACATCCTTGAAGATATTTAAATATAGTTTTTTCTGAACTATTACGAATCAGTTTCAATATGTAACAGCTTCGATGCACGATTCTTACTGTAGATTATCTTGAAAAATTCTTTTACAGAAGTTAATGAAGTGTAAATATTATGCTATGTATACTTATTAAACCGTTTGTTGATCCCGATATTTACTACAGAACAAATCTAGCATGAAATATAAATTCCTAACACGTTTAAATTGTTTTCCAGATCCAAAAGTGAGCTTAAATCAGCATACCTACGAAGTACTGATTCAAACATTGTACTGGGTAAATCTGACAAACTGTTTTTTAACTTGAACTTTTGGGCTGTCTTTTGAATTTCATCCAGCATGTTGGCGCAGACGGATCATAAAAAATGCTAAAACGGGAAAGTATTCTTAGACATATATCTAGTATCTGTCTACATTCATAGATGATGCCTATTGCGGAACGGTGGCTTTTGACCTGGTACTCTCGACAACTTCGAGTGGCCCTCTATCAGCTACATTTACAGAACAGTACCTACCTACCGGTCCTGCATAACAAAACAAACACCGCTTAGATTGTTTAGCAAATATAACGTTTCATTCGACAGCAACGCGATCTTTGCAATATTTCCAATCAATAAAAAAAAATGATGAGTGTACTTCTGTCCCTCTGTAGGTTTATACAGGTATGCAAGCAATGAAATTCTATGTCCACTTATTAACACTGTACAGTTGCTTGTGTGTAGGTACTGTCTATTTTTTCTTTTCAGGCACAAGTGCATTATATATATATTCAAGCAACAATATTATTGTTGTAATCCTGCCCGTATGTATGTGTTGCATTATTTTTACGCGATTGATTTCTCGTTGTCCGATCTTTAATAACAAGAATTGATTTAATTTTAAGATTAAGAATATGATAACTGGGTCTAGTGAATATAACACGATCACATTCAAAATAGACAAGAAAATTAAAGAAATGCGAGCATTTCAAATACCAGTAGATTTGCTTTTAAACCGAAAAACTAATAAATAAATTCACAGCAATTTCTGCATTTAAATTATAGGGACTTAAGACAAATGGGTTTTACGCTTCGAAGATTTCCACTTAAGTTTTAACATTACCACCATTTACGATATGAACAGTTATCTATATATTGCCTACATCGATATATTTACGTCGTTAAGTGGGTGAGGAATGTTTTAGAAATTGTTATTGAAAAATTAAATTGCCTATTTAATGAAATAGGCACTTCAACATTTCTACAGCAACAGCAAAAGTATTAAATGTTGCGGGTGTTACCAACTAATAGTATTTTCTGAGAAACGCATTGCACTCAAAATTCTAATGGACGTTAAACGAGTCCAGTCAAAA